>NC_143033.1:88178628-88453628 GCF_057628025.1 Oncorhynchus mykiss
GATGGAATGGAATCTATTTAAATGGAACGATGTCAAGCACATCAATCAAACATCAGTTTTAAGGTCTCTGTACTGGCTGCCTGTGAGTTTTAGAATTAATTGTACAATTATTCTATTGGTTTTTAAATCAATCCACAATTGTACACCACAATACATTACAGATATGCTTTTAAGTTATGTACCCAATAGGTCCCTCAGGGTCTTCTGGAACTGGCTTTTTAACTATCCAAAGCCTAGGACCAAGAGGCATGGAGAGGTAGCCTTTAGTTACTATGCCCAAAGCCTGGAATAGCCTGCCAGAGAAGCTGAGGGGGTCCAAAACTGTGGACATATTTTAAAGGGATCTTAAAACACACCTTTTTAGCATTGCTTTTCCTTAGGGTTATTTTTAGTCATTCAATTTTATTATTAGTATTTATTTTTTTCCTGTGAGGCAAATTGCATTGCATTCCATGTCTAAAATGTGCTGTATAAATAAAGCTTGATTTGATTTGATCATGTGGAAACCACATGTTTTACTCTGTTCCATTTACTCCATTCCATGAGATTTTCCTGACCTTGTGACCTTAGCAGGAAAACATTTATAGACTCAAACAAGGGGCTCAGAGTTATTTCTGCCCAGATCATGTTATCAGAGAATACTAACCCTGTATCATAGAGATGTATAGAGATCTCTACTTGAAAATAACCTGTTTTAGCATTGACATTTCCATTAAGGGATTCCACCATTTTAATTAACTTCTTCAGGATCAGTGGGTCCCCTGTGAGACGTTTGAGCTAATGTAGGCTAATTTGATTAGCATGAGGTTGTAAGTAACAAGAAAATTCTTATTAATCTAACTGTACTGTCCAATTTACAGTAACTATTACAGTAAAATAATACCATGCTATTGTTTGAGGAGAGTGCACAGTTTTGAACATGAAAAGTTATTAATAAACAAATTAGGCACATTTGGGCAATCGATACAACATTTTGAGTGGAAATGCAATGATTCATTGATCAGTCTAAAACTTTGCACATGCACTGTTGCCATCTAGTGGCCAAAATCTAAATTGCACCTTGGCTGGAACAATGCATTATGGCCTTTCTCTTGCATTTCAAAGATGATGGTACAAAAAAGTGCAAAAACACATTTGGTTTTTTCTTTGTATTATCTTCTACCAGATCTAATGTGTTATATTCTCCTACATTCCTTTCACATTTCCACAAACTTCAAAGTGTTTCCTTTCAAATGGTACCAATTATATGCACATCTTTGCTTCAGGGCCTAAGCTACAGGCAGTTAGATGTGGGTACGTCATTTTAGGCGAACATTTTAAAAGGGGCGGATCCTTAAATGTAGTAAACTGGTTGAGGTTGGGAGCAATCAGCCAATGATCAGAGCATTGACTTCTTCTTCAAATTGGGCTGTATGGTTTGTAAATGGCTTTAAGCTATATCATTTCCATCTAGTGGCTACAATAAATGAATGAAACATAGGACTTGATTCAAGATTTCAATACTGCAGATGGTGCAGTTGGTAAGAAATATCCACTTAACACTTTTTTTCAAACACAAAAGAAGAAGAAAATGGACAACTTTAAAATGGAACTCTCACAAAACAAAAACACGCTACACCAGTCATCATTTTTTTAAATGAAGATACAAACTCGATTAATAAAAATAAAAGCCTTCTCAGACTCAACAACCCTGAAGAAATTATCGGCAGACAAAAAAATATCACTAAAAACAAAGATCACCAAAAAATAAATATTAGATAATGTTAAAACATCCGTGTGAACAAAAGCACCAGAAATTAATGGCTTTCCACTAAATTTCTACTCAACATTTTGTGACAAAGTAGCACCCATATTTGCACAAATATCAACATACATGTATGTGTACTTCCTAGTACTTCCTAGTTCCATGTATAAAACAGTCATCAAAGTCTATGAAATATGCTTACATACACCAACATGAAAGGTATATAGTAAAACATGTTTTCCCTGAATACATATCTTATAACTGCTGTTTCAGTACCCCTTTCCTTCATCTCTCTACGTCAATGAACACCACCCTTTGGTTCTTTCCCTACGTAAACAGGGTCTGTCTGTTTGTCATTAGAGGCCCTCTGAGTCCTGGAGAGTAGAGAAGAGCAGCTCCCACCAGTTAAACTTCAACACAAACCATGTGCCCAGCATCTCTGATGCTGCTGGCAGCTGCCTCCTGTGAGTGTGTGTGGGGGGACAGACACAATAATGAAATCTGGATCAGACTTCAATTGAATTGAAAAATCATGTCTGCAGTTGTATTATTATTCCTTATGTCCTTTCAACAGGTGTACAGAGTTATGAACTCAGCCAGTCTCTGACTGTCCAGCCAGGCAACCACTGACCATCTACTGTAAGGTCTCATATTAAGTTACTAGCTTGTATACAACAGACTGCAGGGAAAATACTGCAGTGGATTGGACAGTAGTAGTTAGTAGTGGTGGAAGCACACAAAGACAGTCTGAAAAACAAGCCCAGCATCACCAGAGACACTTCCAGCAACACATTGTTTTAACAGGACAGAGTCTGCAGACTGAAGAAACAGCTGTGTATTATTGTGTTTGATGACCACAGTGATACAAACCAGCACCAGACAGGTACTACAACTCAATCAATCTGCAATCTGAGTGTATCTACAACTCAAGCCACCCATTATCTAATGACTCTGCAATACTTATTACATGACATTTCTTCATGTGAAAACACAGGTTAAGCACATGATATGAAACAATAAAACACAAAGCATCAATCTCCACTACATTATTGTAACCTTGTAAACCGTCACAGTGGAAAAAAGTTTATTAACTGTGATTGTCAGCATACACATAATCACTCATGTCATCAAAGTGTATTAAATAAACATATATTTAAAAATAAAAACATCTGAATACATTTCTGATTACTGGTGTTTTAGTGTTTCCCTGTCCGGTGTCCCTATTTACCCCTCTCCTCCACTCTCTATAGAATTAGGAATTAGAATACTAGAATGGACATGAACCTTCTTATGATGGGATGAAGGTCAATCATTTTGGTCAGGGAGTATGTCAACCATCGTTTGCCAGTGCTGTGATAAGATATTGTGTAAAAAAATGAATTTGAAGAATGTATCTGTACAGTATGTTAGCTAGCTAGCCAGACAGTTTTAGAGGATTCCATGATTTTTTTCTAATTAAACTATTCTCTAATTATATGCTTGCTCAATGTATAGCTCCAACCGTCACCATAATATAATATATAATAACAAGTTCCAAACTGTGGACCTTCCTATTAAGACTATATGATATGAGCTTCAGTATGCTCACCTCTACAGTACAACCCCTCCCTCCATCCATCTCTCTACGTCAATGCAAACCCACCCTCTTGTTCTTTCCCTACTTAAACAGTGTCTGTATGTCTGTCCTTAGAGGTCCTCTGATTCCTGGAGTGTAAAGAAGAGCAGCTCCCACCAGTTCAGCTTCAATGCAAACCATGTTCCCTGCATCTCTACTGCTGCTGGCAGCTGTATCCTGTGAGTCTCTCTGCTCATACAAATAGAGATGTATTACAACTCTGAAATGATCTAATCTAATTTCTAATCTAAAACTGACAATGCTGTGTATTAATGTGTGTTTCTCATTACAGGTGTCTACTGTGATATTGAACTCATCCAGTCTGGTCCAGTGGTTATAGAACCAGGAGTGTCTTTCAGCATCTCCTGCAAATTCTCTGGGTTTTCTATATCTTCTTACTGTCCTCACTGGATACGACAAGCTGAAGGCAAAGCTTTGGAGTATGTTGGTTATACATGCAGTAGTAGTACTTACACTGTAGACTCACTAAAGAGCAAGATCACTTCTAGATATGACAGTTCCAGCAGTACAGTGTTTCTACAAGGGAACAACTTCCAGACTAAAGACACAGCTGTGTATTATTGTGCCCGTGAGACACAGTGGCACAAACCATGACCAGGCTCTACAAAAACCCTTCCTTCATTGTAGCTTATAATAGACTTGTTAATTTAAACAGAACAGAGATGTTTCTCAATTTCACATTTGTAAACGATTTCATACCCAGTACTGGCGGTGCTGGAAATGTATATCTGAGTTGTTTGCCAATTATACTCCTGATATGAATTGAATGGTATTCTAATTGATGTCGATCAAACATTCAATGAACTCATTCATGATCCAGTACTTAATAGTTTTAATCATTCATTTAATAAAAGTGGCCTCAACAATACTGAACAATAGGGTCTAAGCTATGTATTATCAAAAAGAAACTAATAGAACAAATAATATCTTTGAAATACACTGCTCAAAAAAATAAAGGGAACACTTAGACAACACAATGTAACTCCAAGTCAATCACACTTCTGTGAAATCAAACTGTCCACTTAGGAAGCAACACTGATTGACAATAAATGTCACATGCTGTTGTGCAAATGGAATAGACAACAGGTGGAAATTATAGGCAATTAGCAAGACACCCCCAATAAAGGAATGGTTCTGCAGGTGGTGACCATTTGGTGACCACTTATGGTGGAACTGAGTGCTAGAAAAACAATATTTTTTCTGATCTGTTTTTGTTTAGCCCCTGCTTTTGGTTTGCTTCCTGTCTTTAATTTTGGTGTGGGTTTTTATTTTGTTTGCCTCTTCTTGGGCAAATTACTTTGGCACTCATGGTGAGTGTCTTTTAGGTTCCAGTTGTTGTTGCTAGTCAACTTTGAGTGGACACCCCCATGAGTGTCTTTTAAGAACCCCTCGTGAAACCCCACCTGTTTCATTTTGGGGTTTGGACTGTTAGTTTCCCCTTCTATTTGAGTGACAATTTTGGGATTCCTGCTGGGGAATGTAACATTTTTAATATTTATAGCTTCTACAGTTAAACATATTTTTCCCACTGATATTCCCATCAATTTCAATTTCCCAATCATTTTCCTTTCTCTCCCTCTACCTCCTTATATAAAACCTCTGTGTCTGAGAGTCCTAGTATGTCCCTCTGAATCCTGGAGAGTAGAGGAGAACAGCTCACAACAGTTCAACTTCAATACAAACCATGTTCCCTGCATCTATGCTGCTGCAGCTGCTGGCAGCTGTCTCCTGTGAATCTGGGTTTGGGTGAAAAACATAACAAACTTAGAATTTCATTATTTATTTTCATAGGTGTGACCAGCACTGAACTCACACTCTTTAAAAACATTTTTTAAAACCTTTATTTAACTAGGCAAGCTAGGTAAGAACACATTCTTATTTACAATGACTGCCTACACCAGCCAAACCCTCCCCTAACGACGCTGGGCCAATTGTGCACTGCACTATGGGACTCCCGATCACGGCCGGTTGTGATATTTTAAAGGGATCTTAAAACACACCTTTTTAGCATTGCTTTTCCTTAGGGTTATTTTTAGTCATTCAGTTTTATTATTAGTATTTATTTTTTTCCTGTGAGGCAAATTGCATTGCATTCCATGTCTAAAATGTGCTGTATAAATAAAGCTTGATTTGATTTGATCATGTGGAAACCACATGTTTTACTCTGTTCCATTTACTCCATTCCATGAGATTTGTGATTTCCTGACCTTGTGACCTTAGCAGGAAAACATTTATAGACTCAAACAAGGGGCTCAGAGTTATTTCTGCCCAGATCATGTTATCAGAGAACACTAACCCTGTATCAAGATCTCTACTTGGAAATAACCTGTTTTAGCATTGACATTTCCATTAAGGGATTCCACCATTTGAACTTCTTCAGGATCAGTGGGTCCCCTGCGGGACGTTTGAGCTAATGTAGGCTAATTTGATTAGCATGAGGTTGTAAGTAACAAGAGAATTCTTATTAATCTAACTGTACTGTCCAATTTACAGTAACTATTACAGTGAAAGAATACCATGCTATTGTTTGAGGAGAGTGCACAGTTTTGAACATGAAAAGTTATCAATAAACAAATTAGGCACATTTGGGCAATCGATACAACATTTTGAGTGGAAATGCAATGATTCATTGATCAGTCTAAAACTTTGCACATGCACTGTTGCCATCTAGTGGCCAAAATCTAAATTGCACCTTGGCTGGAACAATACATTATGGCCTTTCTCTTGCATTTCAAAGATGATGGTACAAAAAAGTGCAAAAACACAGTTGGTTTTTTCTTTGTATTATCTTCTACCAGATCTAATGTGTTATATTCTCCTACATTCCTTTCACAATTCCACAAACTTCAAAGTGTTTCCTTTCAAATGGTACCAATTATATGCACATCCTTGCTTCAGGGCCTAAGCTACAGGCAGTTAGATGTGGGTACGTCATTTTAGGCGAACATTTTAAAAGGGGCGGATCCTTAAATGTAGTAAACTGGTTGAGGTTGGGAGCAATCAGCCAATGATCAGAGCATTGACTTCTTCTTCAAATTGGGCTGTATGGTTTGTAAATGGCTTTAAGCTATATCATTTCCATCTAGTGGCTACAATAAATGAATGAAACATAGGACTTGATTCAAGATTTCAATACTGCAGATGGTGCAGTTGGTAAGAAATATCCACTTAACACTTTTTTTCAAACACAAAAGAAGAAGAAAATAGACAACTTTAAAATGGAACTCTCACAAAACAAAAACACGCTACACCAGTCATCATTTTTTAAAATGAAGATACAAATGTGGTAATTACAAACAACAACTCGATTAATACAAATAAAAGCCTTCTCAGACTCAACAACCCTGAAGAAATTATCGGCAGACAAAAAAATATCACTAAAAACAAAGATCACCAAAAAATAAATATTAGATACTGTTAAAACATCCGTGTGAACAAAAGCACCAGAAATTAATGGCTTTCCACTAAATTTCTACTCAACATTTTGTGACAAAGTAGCACCCATATTTGCACAAATATCAACATACATGTATGTGTACTTCCTAGTACTTCCTAGTTCCATGTATAAAACAGTCATCAAAGTCTATGAAATATGCTTACATACACCAACATGAAAGGTATATAGTAAAACATGTTTTCCCTGAATACATATCTTATAACTGCTGTTTCAGTACCCCTCTCCTTCATCTCTCTACGTCAATGAACACCACCCTTTGGTTCTTTCCCTACGTAAACAGGGTCTGTCTGTTTGTCATTAGAGGCCCTCTGAGTCCTGGAGAGTAGAGAAGAGCAGCTCCCACCAGTTAAACTTCAACACAAACCATGTGCCCAGCATCTCTGATGCTGCTGGCAGCTGCCTCCTGTGAGTGTGTATGGGGGGACAGACACAATAATGAAATCTGGATCAGACTTAAATTGAATTGAAAAATCATGTCTGCAGTTGTATTATTATTCCTTATGTCCTTTCAACAGGTGTACAGAGTTATGAACTCAGCCAGTCTCTGACTGTCCAGCCAGGCAACCACTGACCATCTCCTGTAAGGTCTCATATTAAGTTACTAGCTGGTATACAACAGACTGCAGAGAAAATACTGCAGTGGATTGGACAGTAGTAGTTAGTAGTGGTGGAAGCACACAAAGACAGTCTGAAAAACAAGCCCAGCATCACCAGAGACACTTCCAGCAACACATTATTTTAACAGGACAGAGTCTGCAGACTGAAGAAACAGCTGTGTATTATTGTGTTTGATGACCACAGTGATACAAACCAGCACCAGACAGTTACTACAACTCAATCAATCTGCAATCTGAGTATATCTACAACTCAAGCCACCCATGATCTAATGACTCTGCAATACTTATTACATGACATTTCTTCATGTGAAAACACAGGTTAAGCACATGATATGAAACAATAAAACACAAAGCATCAATCTCCACTACATTATTGTAACCTTGTAAACCGTCACAGTGGAAAAAAGTTTATTAACTGTGATTGTCAGCATACACATAATCACTCATGTCATCAAAGTGTATTAAATAAACAAATATTTAAAAATAAAAACATCTGAATACATTTCTGATTACTGGTGTTTTAGTGTTTCCCTGTCCGGTGTCCCTATTTACCCCTCTCCTCCACTCTCTATAGAATTAGGAATTAGAATACTAGAATGGACATGAACCTTCTTATGATGGGATGAAGGTCAATCATTTTGGTCAGGGAGTATGTCAACCATCGTTTGCCAGTGCTGTGATAAGATATTGTGTAAAAAAATGAATTTGAAGAATGTATCTGTACAGTATGTTAGCTAGCTAGCCAGACAGTTTTAGAGGATTCCATGATTTTTTTCTAATTAAACTATTCTCTAATTATATGCTTGCTCAATGTATAGCTCCAACCGTCACCATAATATAATATATAATAACAAGTTCCAAACTGTGGACCTTCCTATTAAGACTATATGATATGAGCTTCAGTATGCTCACCTCTACAGTACAACCCCTCCCTCCATCCATCTCTCTACGTCAATGCAAACCCACCCTCTTGTTCTTTCCCTACTTAAACAGTGTCTGTATGTCTGTCCTTAGAGGTCCTCTGATTCCTGGAGTGTAAAGAAAAGCAGCTCCCACCAGTTCAGCTTCAATGCAAACCATGTTCCCTGCATCTCTACTGCTGCTGGCAGCTGTATCCTGTGAGTCTCTCTGCTCATACAAATAGAGATGTATTACAACTCTGAAATGATCTAATCTAATTTCTGATTAAAACTGACAATGCTGTGTATTAATGTGTGTTTCTCATTACAGGTGTCTACTGTGATATTGAACTCATCCAGTCTGGTCCAGTGGTTATAGAACCAGGAGTGTCTTTCAGCATCTCCTGCAAATTCTCTGGGTTTTCTATATCTTCTTACTGTCTTCGCTGGATACGACAAGCTGAAGGCAAAGCTTTTGAGTATGTTGGTTATACATGCAGTAGTAGAACTTCCACTGTAGACTCACTAAAGAGCAAGATCACTTCTAGATATGACAGTTCCAGCAGTACAGTGTTTCTACAAGGGAACAACTTCCAGACTGAAGACACAGCTGTGTATTATTGTGCCCGTGAGACACAGTGGCACAAACCATGACCAGGCTCTACAAAAACCCTTCCTTCATTGTAGCTTATAATAGACTTGTTAATTTAAACAGAACAGAGATGTTTCTCAATTTCACATTTGTAAACGATTTCATACCCAGTACTGGCGGTGCTGGAAATGTATATCTGAGTTGTTTGCCAATTATACTCCTGATATGAATTGAATGGTATTCTAATTGATGTCGATCAAACATTCAATGAACTCATTCATGATCCAGTACTTAATAGTTTTAATCATTCATTTAATAAAAGTGGCCTCAACAATACTGAACAATAGGGTCTAAGCTATGTATTATCAAAAAGAAACTAATAGAACAAATAATATGTTTGAAATACACTGCTCAAAAAAATAAAGGGAACACTTAGACAACACAATGTAACTCCAAGTCAATCACACTTCTGTGAAATCAAACTGTCCACTTAGGAAGCAACACTGATTGACAATAAATGTCACATGCTGTTGTGCAAATGGAATAGACAACAGTTGGAAATTATAGGCAATTAGCAAGACACCCCCAATAAAGGAATGGTTCTGCAGGTGGTGACCATTTGGTGACCACTTATGGTGGAACTGAGTGCTAGAAAAACAATAATTTTTCTGATCTGTTTTTGTTTAGCCCCTGCTTTTGGTTTGCTTCCTGTCTTTAATTTTGGTGTGGGTTTTTATTTTGTTTGCCTCTTCTTGGGCAAATTACTTTGGCACTCATGGTGAGTGTCTTTTAGGTTCCAGTTGTTGTTGCTAGTCAACTTTGAGTGGACACCCCCATGAGTGTCTTTTAAGAACCCCTCGTGAAACCCCACCTGTTTCATTTTGGGGTTTGGACTGTTAGTTTCGCCTTCTATTTGAGTGACAATTTTGGGATTCCTGCTGGGGAATGTAACATTTTTAATATTTATAGCTTCTACAGTTAAACATATTTTTCCCACTGATATTCCCATCAATTTCAATTTCCCAATCATTTTCCTTTCTCTCCCTCTACCTCCTTATATAAAACCTCTGTGTCTGAGAGTCCTAGTATGTCCCTCTGAATCCTGGAGAGTAGAGGAGAACAGCTCACAACAGTTCAACTTCAATACAAACCATGTTCCCTGCATCTATGCTGCTGCAGCTGCTGGCAGCTGTCTCCTGTGAATCTGGGTTTGGGTGAAAAACATAACAAACTTAGAATTTCATTATTTATTTTCATAGGTGTGACCAGCACTGAACTCACACTCTTTAAAAACATTTTTTAAAACCTTTATTTAACTAGGCAAGCTAGGTAAGAACACATTCTTATTTACAATGACGGCCTACACCAGCCAAACACTCCCCTATCGACGCTGGGCCAATTGTGCACTGCGCTATGGGACTCCCGATCACGGCCGGTTGTGATACAGCCCGGGATTGAACCTAGGTCTGTAGTGACACCTTTAGCACTGTGATGCAATGCCTTAGACTGTGGTGTCATTCAGGATCCCAAATAATGGAGATTGATGGTTCAGATCTATTACTGTGTTCACCTCCACAGTTAAACAAACCAGCACCAGACCTGTACTAAGACTCACTCCTGGCTAGTCTGATCAGTATAACCTGTCTTGCTGTGACCAGTCATTCTTCTCCCTCCTCAGGTGTCCACTGTCAGGTCGTGCTCACACAGGCTGAACAGTCAGTCCAGGGGAGCCCCGGGGGTTCCCTCAAACTCACATATGTACTGGATCCGACAAGCATCTGGAAAAGGACTTAATTTATTATCATTCTGACACTTACAAAAGGAATGCACAGGAAGTACAGGGTTGATTCACTGCATCGAAGGACCGCACTCATTTATTTCTACACATGAGCCAGTTGAAGCCAGAGGACTCTGCAGTGTATAAACGGGGCTAGAGACTCGCTATGGTTAAACAAATGAGACTAGCTGTACAAAAACCATCTGGTAGAGAAAGGAAGGATGTGCACAAACACACAGACACACATATGGTATGACCAGTAGACCATGACAAGTGGATAAATGAGGAACAATTCTAATGATGTATCAAATAATAACACAATGATACACCTGTTAAATACATGGTGATAGTGTTGTTGATGCACCAACAGGGGGTACTCTCTCTCCATATGATTAAAATAAATACCTGGTGAAGGCTGCAATTTAAATATATTACAATAAAAAAAGTATAATATGGATGTTGATTCAAAATACTTTAGTTTGTCAAAACGAAAGAAGTGTCTTAAATATGTATCATCCACCACAACTATTAAATAATGCGTTAAACGTAGTGTTTCATATTTACCCCACCCTCCCATTCAAAAAGATAACATAAAGAGGGTCTCTGGGTTTACAGATTGCAAAGGTTGTGTCCAGTATTAGTGTATTGTGTAACATGATGTCCTATGAGTGTTATCTGATGAAGATCATCAAAGGTTAGGGATTCATTTTATCTATATTTCTGCTTTTTGTGAAAACTCTCTTAGGCTGGAAAATGGCTGTGTGTGTTTCTGTGACTTGACTATGACCTAACATAATCATAATCGTAAATCATTTTTGAAATCGGACACCATGGGTAGATTAACAAGACAAGATCTAACAAGATCTTTCATTTGCTGTATTGGATTTGTTAATGTGTGAAAGTTACATATTTACAAAAAATATTTTTGAATTTATATTAATAATAAATAATATAGTAATATTTTGATTCCAATACATCCGTTGATTTTCCCAGAAATACTCATAATAAACATTGATAAAATATGCAAGTGTTATTCACAGAATTAAAGATAGACTGATCCTCTATGCAACCGCTGTGCCAGATTTCAAAAAAACTTTACGGAAAAAGCATTATCTGAGAACGGCACTCAGTACCTGCTAATAAACAATTAGTCAATTCCGCCATCTTGGAGTCAACATTAGTTAGAAAAAACACTCGAAATATTCACTTACCTTTGATAATCTTCATCAGAAGGCACTCCCAGGAATCCCAGTTCGACAATAAATTACAGATTTTTTCCATAAAGTTCCATAAAGCCCATCATTAAGCCACCTGTTGTTAGCGTGTTCAGTCCAGTAATCAATCTTCATGGAGGCGCGACCATTTCCTCCATGACAAAAACTTCCGTTACAAGTCGTAGAAACAAGTCAAAACATGTCTGCAATCAATCGTGATGTTTTTAACATATGACATAAATAAGGTTCCAACCGGAGAATTTCATTGTCTGAAAAAAAGCCCTGGAACGAGAGGATACTCTCTCGGGAGCGCGCTTCATGAGACTGAGGCGCTCTGCCAGACCCCTCACCAAAAGGGGTCTCGTGAGCCCCTCCTTTACATTATAATCTTACAACTAGGATGTGAAGACGGTGACATCTAGTGGAAGCCCTGGGAAGTGCATGCACATCCATAACTATCAGGGATTTAAATCGGCTCTGTTTTGAAATTCGACTTCTCACTTCCTGTTTGGATTTCTTCTCAGGTTCTTGCTTGCCATGTGAGTTCTGTTATACTCACAGACATGTTTTATTTTTTTTATTTTTACCTTTATTTAACTAGGCAAGTCAGTTAAGAACAATTTCTTATTTTCAATGATGGCCTAGGAACAGTGCCTGTTCAAGGGCAGAACGACAGATTTGTACCTTGTCAGCTCGGGGGTTTGAACTTGCAACCTTCCGGTTACTAGTCCAACGCTCTAACCACTAGGCTAAAGCGTCATCATTCAAACAGTTTTATAAACTTCAGAGTGTTTTCTATCCAATACTAATAATAATATGCATATATTAGCATGTGGGACAGAGTAGGAGGCGGTTCAGTTTGGACACGCAATTCATCAAAAAGTGACATATGCTGCCACTTAACCTAACAGGTTAATAAATAAATGATTTAAGAAAATTGATGTATGGATGACTCATAGTGAAGACTGGGTTCGTGCAGATAACCAACAATTTACGACGTTTGGAATGAGACTAATGTGAGGTAAAGAAGAATTCATTAATCAGAAGACTCTTGATCAGATATGAAAATATCTGAAATGTTATATTAGGAAAATTATAACTTTATAATCTGAATATTTTCCTTGGTCCCCCGACTTCCTAGTTAACCTTTTTGGGATAGGGGGCAGCATTTTCACCTTTGGATGAATAGCGTGCCCAGAGTGAACTGCCTCCTACTCTGTCCCAGATGCTAATATATGCATATTATTATTAGTATTGGATAGAAAACTCTGAAGTTTCTAAAACTGTTTGAATGATGTCTGTGAGTATAACAGAACTCATATGGCAGGCGAAAACCTGAGAAAAATCCAACCAGGAAGTGGGAAATCTGAGGTTTTTAGTTTTTCAAGTCAGCCCCCATTGAAGATACAGGGTGGTATTGGTTATGTTTCACTTCCCAAGGCTTCCACTAGATGTCAACAGTATTTAGAAACTGTTTTGAAGATTCTACTCTAAATGAGGGGCTCATAAGGGCTCTTTGAGTGAGTGGTCTGGCACAGCCTCGATCTGGCGCGCTCACATGAAAGTTAGCTAACGTTCCACTTCATTTGTACAGACAAAGAAATTGTCCGGTTGGAACATTAATGAAGTTTTATGTTAAAAACATCCTAAAGATTTATTCCATACTTAGTTTGGCATGTTTCTACGGGCTGTAACGGAACTTTTTAAACTTTTCTTCCAACGTCCGGCGCGACCTGAACACGCTTTTGAATTTGTTTACCAAAAGCCCTAACGAAAGTAGATATTTGGACATAACTGATGGACATTAATGACCAAATCAAAACATTTATGGTGGAACTGGGATTCCTGGGAGTGTATTCTGATGAAGATCGTCAAAGGTAAGTGAATATTTTAAATGCTATTTCTGAGTAATTTTGACTACCCAATATGGCGGGTATCTTTTTGGCTGCTTTGTTGTCTAACGGCTGTACTCAGGTTATTGCATGGTTTGCTTTCTCCGTAAAGTGTTTTTGAAATCTGACACAGCAGTTGCATTAAGGAGAAGTTCTAGTTCCATGTAAAATAGTCGTATCTTTATCAATGTTTACTATGAGTATTTCTGTAAATTGATGTGGCTCTCTGCAATATCACCACATGTTTTAGAACTACTGAACATAACGCGCCAATGTAAACTCAGATTTTTTTAATATAAATATGAACTCTATCAAACAAAACATACATGTATTGTGTACCATGAAGACCTATGAGTGTCATCTGATGAAGATCATCAAAGGTTAGTGATTAATTTTATCTCTATTTCTGCTTTTTGTGACTTCTGTCTTTGGCTGGAAAAAATGGCTGTGTTTTTCTGTGGCTTGGTGGTGACCTAACATAATCGTTTGTGGTGCTTTTTATTGTAAATCCCTTTTGAAATCAGACACTGTGGCTGAATTAACGAGAATTGTAAGAAAAATGGTGTAAAATACCTGTGTGCTTGAGGAATTTTAATTATGAGATTTTTGTTGTTTTGAATTTGGCGCCCTGCACTTTCACTGGCTGTTGCGGGGGGAGCTCCATTACCCCAGTCCTAGACAGGTTAATGATAGTAAAGACATGACAAGTGTCTTCAGAAAGTATTCAGACCACTTGACTTTTTCTCACATTTTGTTACTTTACAGCCTTATTCTAAAATGTATAAAATAAAATAGAATCCTCAGCAATCTACACACAATACTACATAATGACGAAGCAAAAACAGGTTTAGACATTTTTCTAATATATTAAAACAAAATAACATAAATAACTCATATAAATAGGCATTCAGACCCATTGCTACGAGATTCTAAATTTCCATTAATCATCCGTGCAATGTTTCTAAGACTTGATTGGAGTCCATCTGTGATTCATTCAATTGATTTGACATGATTTGGAAAGGCACAGTTGACAGTACATGTCAGAGCAAAAATCAAGTGATGAGGTCATAAGAATTGTCTGTAGAGCTCCGAGACAGGATTGTGTCGAGGCACAGATCTGGGGAAGGGTACCAAAAAATGCATGCAAAATTGAAGGTCCCCAAGAACACAGTGGCCTCCATCAAGACTCTCCTAGAGCTGGTCGCCCGTCCAAACTGAGCAATCAGGGGAGAAGGGCCTTGATCAGGGAGGTAACCAAGATACCCAATGGTCACTCTGACAGAGCTCTAGAGTTCCTCTGTAGAGATAGGAGAACCTTCCAGAAGGACAACCATCTCTGCAGCACTCCACCAATCAGGCCTTTATGATTGAGCGGCCAGACGGAAGCCACTCCTCAGTAAAAGGCACATGACAGCCTGAATGGAGTTTGCCAAAAGACACCTAAAGACCCTCAGACTATGATAAACAAGATTCTCTGGTCTGATGAAACCAAGATGGAACTCTTTGGCCTGAATGCCATGCATCAAGTCTAGAGGAAACCTGGCACCATCCTTTTGGTGAAGCATGGAGGTGGCAGCATCATGCTGTGAGGGTGTTTTTCAGCGGCAGAGACTGGGAGACCAGTCAGGATCGAGGCAAAGATGAACGGAGCAAAGTTTTGAGAGATTCTTGATGAAAACCTGCTCCAGAGTGCTCATGACCTCAGACTGGGGTGTCGGTTCAACTTCCAAAAGGACAACGACCCTAAGCACACAGCCAAGACAATGCAGGAGTGGCTTCGGGACAAGTCTCTGAATGTCCTTGGGTGGCCCAGCCAGAGCCTGGACTTGATCCCGATCGAGTCCAGCAATGCTCCCCGACCAACCTGACAGAGCTTGAGGATCAACAGAGATGAATGTGAGAAACTCCCCAAATACAGGTGTGCCAAGCTTGTAGCATCATACCCAAGAAGACTCAAGACTGTAATTGTTGCCAAAGGTGCTTGAAACAAAGTACTGCGTAAAGGGTCTGTATACTTATGGAAATGTGATATTTGCAAACATTTCTAAAAATATGTTTTTACTTTGGCATTATGAGGTATTGTGTGTAGATTGATGAGTAAAATGAAACAAATTAATAATTTTTAGAATAAGGCTGCAACATAACAAAATGTGGAAAAAAGTAAGGGGTCTGAATACTTTCTGAAGGTGCTGTATATGTCCTCTCCCTGTCCAAATTCCACCTAGCCCCTCTTCTACCTAGCCCCTCTTCCTTTCTCTCCCTCCTCCATATATAAAACCTCTCTGAGAGTCCTAGTATGTCCCTCTGAGTCCTGGAGAGTGGAGAAAATCAGCTCCCACCAGTTCAGCTTCAACACAAACCATGTTCCCTGCATCTCTGCTGCTGCTGCTGCTGCTGGCAGCTGTCTTATGTGAGTCTCTTCCTCAACAGTATAAACTAAAATGAACATTAACAGCTTCAATATACACATCTCCATGTTCACAGTGATACTAATGAATGGTTTTCATGTTTTCTTCTCCAAACAGGTGTTCATTCTGATGTTCTAACTCAGCCAGGTTCTATGGTTGTTAAGCCAGTGTCACTCACCCTCTCCTGTAGGATTTCAATAACAAGATTTTGTCTTCACTGGACAGGCTGAAGGAAAAGCATTGGAATGGATGGGATACAAATGCAGTAGTGGGGGCACTGAAACCAAAGACTACCTAAAGAGCTGTCGTGGAAATTTCCTCTATTTACCAAATCATGAGCGCAGACCACACACAAGTCAGAGTTAGTTATCATAGTCCAGCTTTAATAATATGAGCTCTATCACAACCCTGTGACTCTCAGATCAATTCAGTGTCTATCAATGAATTCTCTGACCCCCCTCTACATTGCAACTGAGATCCTTTAATAGCAAAGATCCACCCCCCCCTAGACGACATGACAAACCACAAGTCTTAGGAACTTACACAAAGAAAATACTTTACTTCAGAGAGGAGTATCCCCTAGCCAGACAGAGTTGGCTATAAATTATCGTTCAGTTTGGTCTCCTAAACAAAGCTCTTATTTCGTCCTTGGTACAAAATGGTACCAAGACATTACCCCCACCCTATGATATATATCAAATTGTCATTTAGATACAACCAATTCTAAATACAACCAATCCTGGACAAACTCACGGAGAGGAGAGTGAGGCTATAGGTCAACAAAAGAGGGAGCATAGAATGATTCCAGACACTGCCATCCTCCTCTCCCCGATGGGAAAAGTAGGGAGTGACCGGCACACAGACACAGTGGAGCAAAATATATGTTTACACATGATGACACCTTGACCTCTCCCCTCTCTGCGGCCCAAACAACTTAGTCCTGACAGAGAACAGATAACTGCCAATGGCCACCACTATAGTACAACAAAATACATTCTTATGAGAAATAACTCATAAGCATATCATGAAAATAAAACATCCTCTCTATGTTACCCAACTAATTCTGATTAATCCCCAACATGCCCCTCTCAAGGGACTCAGTCCCTTCTGAAGAATCAGAATAGTAACATGGCACCTTACTAACAGTAGTTGCAGAGTATATAATACAATTAAAAAATCCACAATCAAAATGTAAAAATAATAAAGAATCAAATCCCTTCAATGTAATTATTCACCCTTCAGAAACTGAGTTTACAATGTTTATACCATAATACAGACTTGCACCTGTTTAAACATATAGAATAATACATTTGTTGAGTAAAAATGAAAATAACAAAACATATAAATGCTCCCAAAATTACAAGAGAACCCCTGTCTAAACACAGGCATCATTACAACCTATAGGACAGTCATCCCTCTAAATCCTCATGCTTAGAATTGGGTTCCCCACTATCAGAGATATAGTCAGGAATAGGGAATAGGTCATTGAAATCATTCATATTCCAAATCATAAGTAACAACCCAACTATTTATCAAACCAATATTTAGAATAGCATTCCTCAGTGATTCAAATTTGTCTTATCACTCAAAGTAAAAACCTCAATTTAACACACATCAATATTAGTAGATTTACTTACATTCAGTATAATTATCCCATAATTCTACTGTTAACTTTTGTAATCATGATTATTATACAGATCAGTATCTCAATGCATTCTTAATCTAAATTACTACAATTTACATGGTGTAGACCTCTTCAATCAACCTGATACCACAAAAGTATGAACAATTTAATGGCACAGTTGACCAACCCCCCCCCCCCCCCCCCCCCCCCCTCTCAGGCACTGCGATCTTCTGGCGTCTCTTTCGTTCTTCCTCAGATAGCTTTACAGTTCAAAGGGGACGGCCCATGATAATGTCCCAATTTCAATGTCTCATCTTTACCACTCATGTCTTGTCCATTCGTCAACCAATATACCAGCATCATAAGAAAATGTTAGAACAGATCTTTCTCCATGATCACTCCAAGTGGACTCTTACAGTATGAGAGCTTAGATCTGATACTGTACACCAATTTCTGGCTTCTTGGTTCTTTTCTCTCGGTAGAAGTGGTTTGGAAAGCCTCCTTCAACGCCTTTGTCACTCTTCTTCAGCCAGTTAGAGGGGGTTTTGAGGTACACACACCATTCGGTCCAATTATCTCTTCCATGCATTAAGATACCGTCTGATGTCACTTTTCATGATACCCTCGAAAGAACAGATCAGAACAACAGTTTAGTTCAGTTCATTAAACTACATGATACATTATTACTTTTACCAATTATTCTTAACACACATATCTAAACATATTTCACAGAGAATATCAAAACATTCTATTGAAACTATTCTTTCAAATTGGTTTATACTCCCCATTTCACTGTCAACTCCATCGTAGAGCCAAGGATCAAGAAGTTAGACCTATACCCCTCGGGAATAGAACAAAACAAACACAACAAATACAATACACTCAACAATACAATACACTCCTTCACATATCACTTAAGTTGTATAACTTCAATTCAAACCCTCAAAAAACGGAATCCTCCCCCATGTTTTACACACATCTCTCCATAAGAGAGTAATGTAAAACAAAACTGAAAAGAAATGTAAAACAAAATTTCAGCTAACCTAATCAAATTACAATCACTAAACTGAAAAAAACTCCAAAAAGAAAAATGATTTATTAACCCCCATGGTCATAGGAAAATAGACTTAATAAAGCAGCATATCCTTAGTTAAAAGCAATGCCCTTCACAGTGGTCCAAACTACAAATATGGCTAAGAAACATAATAACCAATTACACAAATTATTTTGAAAGCAGTATTACAAATGACCATACATTTCATTATCCAAATGGCTTTCCAATGCGGGTGATCAAGCCACAACGGAAAGTCATCAGAAGGTCATAGGTCATACAAAACCCTTCAAAGCAGTGTTTTTCACTATATAAAACAATTTGCAAACAATAATCAACTAGTTCCAACATTTTTGTATTTCCATGTTCCCAGAACATTCCTTTATCAAAAGGATTTGCGTGTGTAAAACAAAAAAAACTTCAAGGCCCCCTCCAATGTGGTAGTTTATGGCCTCAATTTCACTCACTCTCCCCAGAGTATATTCCCTGGAAACATTCCAGAGAGAGACAGTGAAATATCAATTTTCCCAGAGAAAACACAAAAACACTTAGTATTCATTACACTACATCGATTCAGAAACTCAAACGTGAAACTATAAACCAAACCTAATGATAATTCCACTGTATCTCAAATCATTAATCATAAGTTTTAATCACCATCAATGTATATGTATGATACAATGTTTAATTACATTAAATCAACTCCTAAAAAAACCTTTAATCAGCAACCTAATAATTTCAACCTGTTGATATAAATTTAGTAAAAACCAATCCTGATTTTTTTTTTTAAACAAATCTAAAATCTTTCAAAAGTTGGCGCTGTCTCATCATCGTAAAAATAAAAATAAACGTATTTTTTCCCCCCACTGATATCCACAAAGCTTTCATTCCACAAAGGTCAATACTGTTCAGCACATCCATTAATGATCTTCCTTTAGTCTGTACAGGGTCTGAAGTTCCAATGTATGCAGATGATACAGTGATAAATTCATGCAAATAACAAACTACACAAGAACTCACTACTATAATGATTCAGATGACAAAATTGCTCAGAGACTCATGTTTACATCTCAATAAAATAAAACACAGTCTGCATGTTCCTCAAAAAACAACTACTGATGTAAAAAGCTCCTGGTGGTATCTGATTTTAAGTGCCAAGGCATCATACTTGATTCCAACCTTTCTTTAAAAAGCAAATAATAAAGGAACTCAAATACCAAATTCAACCTAGCTAATTTCCCAAAACATATGAAATTGTTTTGACTATTGCAGTAACAACACTATAATTAAAATCTATGATACTCCCCCACTTAACATATTAGTTTACTAGTTTGGCCCAATCTTGCTTTTCAACATTCATACCCATTCAGTCTTCTGCCAACAGGCTCTCATACTACTCAATCCAGCAATCACCTTTAATGACCTGACATTGTTCCACATAATGGAAACATACTATAATGTTAGACTACATGAACTTTCCTGCTCAAATTAACTGGTGTTACTTAAACAATCAAACCAAGAATCAATAACCATCAGAATCTATTCTTACGATGTTTTATGATTCAGAAATCCAATCTCCCAATTCTCATAGCCTAATAGAGTCCAAATAAACGCCACAAATCTATGATGCCCACCTAGCGAATCAGCTGCTAGAAATACAGAAAATTTACCTGAACAACGGTCAAAACAATTAGAGTAAGGTTATTGTATATTCAAACTAATAACGCAAATGTACGTTATTCTACAACAATCTACCTACCTCCAGCAACTTACCCTGACAATTAGTAGCCAACATAGCAACCAACAGAGCAAAACCAGCTTCACAGTTAACACCTCCAGCAATACAGTGTTTCTACAAGGGAAGAACTTTCAGACTGAAGACACAGCTGTTTATTAATATGCCCGAGACTCAGTGATACAAAACATTACCAGTTTTCTACTGAAAGTTGACTAGCAACAACAACTAGAACCTAAAAGACACCCACCATGAGCGCCCACTAAATTTGCCCAAGAAGAAAACCCATACCAAAATTAAAGATAGGAACCACATCTTTCAAGACAACAAGAGCACTGGCCAAGCCACTCATAAATATCACCTGGGCCAGCACAGGTTAAACACCTTCCCACTAATGAGATGGGAAACCAGCACAGGTATAACACATACTGACTAACAAGGTGACATGAATTGGTGCACCCTACGTGCTAACGTGCTAAAACTCCTACCTCAAAACATAAATTGAGAAACCACAACCTGAAACAGGCCCTACCTATCTATCATTACATATCACAGAATAAAATCACATACAGATAACAGAATACAGTCTCTATTATATAGCTTAATAAAATTGTTATTCCCCAAAATTAATATTGAGGGATTCAGATGGTCTCATTCTGATATACAGTGCCTTGCGAAAGTATTCGGCCCCCTTGAACTTTGCGACCTTTTGCCACATTTCAGGCTTCAAACATAAAGATATAAAACTGTATTTTTTTGTGAAGAATCAACAACAAGTGAGACACAATCATGAAGTGGAACGACATTTATTGGATATTTCAAACTTTTTTAACAAATCAAAAACTGAAAAATTGGGCGTGCAAAATTATTCAGCCCCTTTACTTTCAGTGCAGCAAACTCTCTCCAGAAGTTCAGTGAGGATCTCTGAATGATCCAATGTTGACCTAAATGACTAATGATGATAAATACAATCCACCTGTGTGTAATCAAGTCTCCGTATAAATGCACCTGCACTGTGATAGTCTCAGAGGTCCGTCAAAAGCGTAGAGAGCATCATGAAGAACAAGGAACACACCAGGCAGGTCCGAGATACTGTTGTGAAGAAGTTTAAAGCCGGATTTGGATACAAAAAGATTTCCCAAGCTTTAAACATCCCAAGGAGCACTGTGCAAGCGATAATATTGAAATGGAAGGAGTATCAGACCACTGCAAATCTACCAAGACCTGGCCGTCCCTCTAAACTTTCAGCTCATACAAGGAGAAGACTGATCAGAGATGCAGCCAAGAGGCCCATGATCACTCTGGATGAACTGCAGAGATCTACAGCTGAGGTGGGAGACTATGTCCATAGGACAACAATCAGTCGTAAATTGCACAAATCTGGCCTTTATGGAAGAGTGGCAAGAAGAAAGCCATTTCTTAAATATATCCATAAAAAGTGTTGTTTAAAGTTTGCCACAAGCCACCTGGGAGACACACCAAACATGTGGAAGAAGGTGCTCTGGTCAGATGAAACCAAAATTGAACTTTTTGGCAAAAATGCAAAACGTTATGTTTGGCGTAAAAGCAACACAGCTCATCACCCTGAACACACCATCCCCACTGTCAAACATGGTGGTGGCAGCATCATGGTTTGGGCCTGCTTTTCTTCAGCAGGGACAGGGAAGATGGTTAAAATTGATGGGAAGATGGATGGAGCCAAATACAGGACCATTCTGGAAGAAAACCTGATGGAGTCTGCAAAAGACCAGAGACTGGGACGGAGATTTGTCTTCCAACAAGACAATGATCCAAAACATAAAGCAAAATCTACAATGGAATGGTTCAAAAATAAACATATCCAGGTGTTAGAATGGCCAAGTCAAAGTCCAAACCTGAATCCAATCAAATGCTCTCCATCCAACCTCACTGAGCTCGAGCTGTTTTGCAAGGAGGAATGAGAAAAAATGTCAGTCTCTCGATGTGCAAAACTGATAGAGACATACCCCAAGCGACTTACAGCTGTAATCGCAGCAAAAGGTGGCGCTACAAAGTATTAACTTAAGGGGGCTGAATAATTTTGCACGCCCAATTTTTCAGTTTTTGATTTGTTAAAAAAGTTTGAAATATCCAATAAATGTCATTCCACTTCATGATTGTGTCCCACTTGTTGTTGATTCTTCACAAAAAAATACAGTTTTATATCTTTATGTTTGAAGCCTGAAATGTGGCAAAAGGTCGCAAAGTTCAAGGGGGCCGAATACTTTCGCAAGGCATTGTACTTTGATGACACAGAAACAGGTTGTAGAAATACTCAAGTCATTATGTTATAAGTAATTTTAAGTTGTTCCTGGGTCAATGTTGTTAAATTCCATTACAGAGCATCTCAAGATGACCTCATACCAGGTAAAATGTAGGGATATATCAAAGCCTCCTGTGATTGTCCCTTCCAGTGAAGAGGAAGGAGCTCATGTAAATCTCTCCAGTCCTTTATCTTGATTAATGTCTGTGTTGGAGGCTGTTTCTGCAGAGGACTGTCTCAACTACCTTTAGAGGACTTAACAAATCACCATGTTTCCTACCACAGGAGTATTCTTACTGACAGTCCATTGTCGTGTCTTTGGCTATGCCGGATTAAGTGATATGACATGCTATTCTATAAAATCCTTTTTCTGTAATTAATATTACCTGATTGAGCTAATCATGTAAATGTAATTAACTAGAAAGTCGGGGCACCACAAAATAATATTTATAGAGCTGTTATCTTCCGAATAAACTCTTAAAGACCTAGTAATATTTTACATCAATAGCAGTCAATATTAATCGTCACCTTATTTCAGTCTCATCTGAAAGTTGTAAATTCTTCACAAACCCTGGCTAACAAGTTGAATCAGCAATATAAAATTGGGTTTAATTATTTATTTACTAAATACCTAACTAATCACACAGAATTACATATACACAGAATTAATCATACATTGATTACAAATTATGTCATAAAGGAAATGTCCCTAGCGGACGGAACAGATATGACAGCTGGTTACACAAAGAAAGGGGGTTTGGGTTGAGTGAAAGAGCGGGAAGACTTGAGGAACAAAGGGAGAAGCTGTGTCTCTATCGGGCCGTAGGCAGCTACTCTATCGTAAATACAGAATCTTACGCATTCTAAATTACTGCCCATTTGGAAAAGGAAAATGCAATAACTATTTACTCTGAGCTGCGCTTCGGTAGGTTGGTGGTAGATGGAAGGCCGTGTTGCCCAACAGAGTCCTTTGTTCTTTGAAGATTTTTCCTTGGTGGTGAACGGGAAATGTTGCAGTGTCGTTGTTGTGTGGTAGATGGGATACTCTGTCCGTCCTTTCCTAGCCCACGTTTACAGCAGCTGTTGCTAACTCAACGGCTAGGATGTCTCACTTCTTTAGTGAGTAAGAGTTCAAGGTTTAAACCATTCACAACCAAAGCTCACGCTGAGGTTGGCTTAGTTCTGTAGTTGAAATGTTAGTCCATTTCAACGTATGGACCGTCGTCCTATCGTCCTCGGAAGAGGAGGTAATATTTTCATTAAGGGCTTATATAGTGGAGGGAGAAGGGTGTGTTTCATAGTTTATAACCCATGTCTCTTCACAGGGGTGGGCCACTGATTGAGCAGAGCCCTATCCTTATGAAAACCCAAATCTCTCATTTGGAAGCTAAAATTACATTTAATCTTTTCACAAATGATTGTATATTTAATCAATTGAATTGCACAACAATTCCATGTGAATCAAATAACTATAATGTGTAGACTTTCCCAGATACAGTTTATGTCATCCTGTCATCCGTCATAATGTCTCAGATGACAACCGAACTGGCATCATATTCATTAAGTACCAACGCATATTTTCAACTGGTTCTATTACCGAAATATTGTTCCTTTCCCTCCACTTGTTTGATGTTCCCAGACTCTCTATGTTTAACAAAGGCTATTCAAGAGTCCCTCTGTAGAGTCAAGCGAGAGGGAAGGGAGAAAGGTATTTATGGGGGGGGGGGGGGGTCATAAACCTTACCCACAGGCCAACGTCATGACACTATCTAACAGGTGAGGATAATAACAATGTTTATCAAATTAATGTCAATCAGGTTTTATTTACTTCAACATGATCTCTACTTTCTATTTCCACAGGTGTCCATGGTCAGACAATGACTGAGTCTGGACCAATGGTTAAAAAAACCTGGAGAATCCCACAAACTGACCTGTACAGCCTCTGGGTTCACATTCAGTAGATACCATACGGCTTGGATGGAATTTGGACTTGTTGCCTTTATACACACTGGTGGTTCGAGTCCATTCTATTCTCAGTCAGTCCAGGGTAGATTCACCATCTCTAGAGATGACTCCAGCAGTAAGCTGTACCTACAGATGAACAGCCTGAAGAGTGAGGACACAGCAGTGTATTACTGGGCCCAGTATATTGAGAGAGAGTGGTGAGAGAGCTGTTCAAAAAAAGACTTCCCCATTCAGCACAAGCAGCATCAATACCCTCAGATTGTTGTTTAATGACAATGTTCACAAGCACATCCATGGAAATACGTTTTAAAGGCCGGCATACTGAACAATGATTTAACAATGATCATAATTTCAATCCATTTTTTCAACATATTAGGATTACCAACAATGCAATAAACTATCCATGTCATTTGTGTCCCATAATTGAGACCTTTTCTAAACCCCACCATTTTTCACTAACATTGGCAGTTATTTTCTCCCTGTTTCACTATCTCATGCAAATATCACTTGTCACTAGTCTTCTCTCACTCTCTCCACCTCTATATAAATAGTCTCTCATTGTGTGTTCCACGGAACATCCCTCTGAGTCCTGGAGAGTAGAGAAGTGCATCTTCCACCAGTTCAGCTTCAACACAAACCATGTTCCCTGAAACTCTGCTGCTGCTACTGGCAGCTTCCTCCTGTGAGTCTTTGAATCTGGGGGAAATAATACATTAATGAAAACGTAATTAGACTGATGTGATTTGACACCATTTGGAGCTTGTAATTATCTCTTCCTTACTTCTCTTCCCACAGGTGTACACTGTGAAGAACTCACTCAGCCAGCCTCTATGACTGTCCAGCCAGGTCAACCACTGACCATCTCCTGTAAGGTCTCATATTCTGTTGCTAGCTATTGGACAGCTTGGATCCGACAACCTGCAGGGAAAGGACTGGAGTGGATTGGGCAAATATATACTGGAAACACAATCTACAAGGATTCACTGAAAAACAAGTTCAGCCTCACTTTAGACTCCTCTAACAAGATAGTGACTTTAACAGGACAGAACCTGCAGACTGAAGACACAGCTGTGTATTATTGTGCCCGAGACTCACAGTGATACAAACCAGGGACAGACATGCACAAAAACTCACTCATTCCTTAAACAGTTGGAGTTACATGTATCAATCAGGTGTGATATTTAAAAAAAAACATGTATTTATTTATTTCACCTTTATTTAACCAGGTAGAACAGTTCTCATTTACAACTGCGACTTGGCCAAGATAAAGCAAAGCAGTGTGACACAAACAACAACACAGATATTACACTTCTTAACAAGTAAAATCCCACCCATGGAATGATTAATTTAGTTTATACTACATGGTTATCTTTGAAAGGGTGTTAGAGATAATATCTATGCTCAATATACAGTATAGCTCCAACCTTCTCCATAATATAATATATAATCACAAGCTCCAACCTCACAAGTTACAAACTGTGGACCCTCTAATTAAGATGACATGATAAGAGCTCCAGTATGCCGGCCTCTACAGTATAACCCCTCTCCCCTTTCCCCTCCATCAATGAAAACCAACCCTCTGGTCCAATACTAATTTCACCTATCCCCTCTCTTCTTTTCACCTCCTTTACCTCTCCCTATAAAACAACTCTGTATTAGTATGTCCCTCTGTGTCCTGGAGAGTAGAGAAGAGCAAAACCCACCAGTTCACCTTCAACACAAACCATGTTCCCTCCATCTCTATTGCTGTAGCTAGCCTCCAATACTGACCAGCCAGGTCAACTACTGACCAGCTCATGTAAGGTTTCATACGCTGTTACTAGCTCTAGTACAAATTGGATTTGCCAGCCTGTAGGGAAAACACTGGAGTGGATTGGATGTACTGTATCAATAATGAAGCATAACTTATAAATATGAACAAGTTCAGCATCACTGGTGCCACTTCCAGCAACACATTGTTTTTAAAAGGACAGACTCTGCAGACTGAGGACACAGCTGTGTATTATTGTGCTCGCCTCCAGAGTGATACAAACCACCAAAATTCCCCCACCCCTTAAACAGTAGGAGTTTTATGTATCTCCCAGAGGGGGCAATATTAACCTTCTTAACTTCTTATGGCTGGGGGGCAGTATTGAGTAGCTTGGATGAATAAGTTGCCCAAAGTAAATGGCCTGCTCCTCCGTCTCAGTTGCTAATATATGCATATTATTATTAGTATTGGATAGAAAACTCAAAAGTTTCTAAAACTGTTTGAATGATGTCTGTGACTATAACATAACTCATATGTCAAGCAGAATCCTGAGGAGAAATCAAAACAGGAAGTGAGAAATCTGAGCTTTGTATGTATTCACTGCAGTGATATTAATGATGTTGCACTGCCTAGGGGTTCCACTAGATGTCACCCATCTATAGAAATTTGAATGAGACCTCTGCTGTGTTGTGGGAGTGAATGAGAGCAGAATCATTCCTGTGTCTGGCAGTCAGACATTTTCTGATCACACGCATTTTTCATGGCATCCACTTGCGTTCCATTGCTCATGAAGACACAAAAGAATACTCCGGTTGGGACTTTATTGAAGCTCTATGTTAAAAACATCCTGATGATTGATTCTGTACTTAGTTTGAAATGTTTCTTCGACCTGTAATATAACTTTTTGAAGTTTGTCCGACGTAACGCTGAGCATTTGAATGAGCATTTGGATATGCATTTGGATATGTATACCAAACGGGCTAACAAAATAAGGTATTTGGACATAAATAACGGACATTATCGAACAAAACAAACATTTATTGTGGACCTGGGATTCCTGGAGTGCTTTCTGATGTAGATCATCAAAGGTAAGGGAATATTTATCATGGTCATTTCTTGTCAATTACTTCCGGCGCCGACAGAGATGGCCACCTCGCTTCACGTTCCTAGGAAACTATGCAGTATTTTGTTTTTTACGTGTTATTTCTTACATTGGTACCCCAGGTCATCTTAGGTTTCATTACATACAGTCGGGAAAAACTACTGAATATAAGAGCAACGTCAACTCACCATCATTACGACCAGGAATATGACTTTCGCAAAGCGGATCCTGTGTTCTGCCTTCCACCCAGGACAACGGAACGGATCCCAGCCGGCGACCCAAAGCAACGACGTCCTAAAAGAGGCAAAAGAAGCGGTCTTCTGGTCAAGCTCCGGAGACGGGCACATCGAGCACCACTCCCTAGCATACTACTCGCCAAAGTCCAGTCTCTTGACAACAAGGTTGATGAAATCCGAGCAAGGGTAGCATTCCAGAGAGACATCAGAGACTGTAACGTTCTTTGGTTCACAGAAACTTGGCTCACTCGAGAGACGCTAACGGATTCGGTGCAGCCAGCTGGTTTCTTCACGCATCGCGCCGACAGAAACAACCATCTTTCTGGTAAGAAGAGGGGCGGGGGGGGGGGGGTATGCCTTATGATTAACGAGACGTGGTGTGATCATAACAACATACAGGAACTCAAGTCCTTCTGTTCACCTGACTTAGAATTCCTCACAATCAAATGTCGACCGCATTATCTACCAAGGGAATTCTCTTCGATTATAATCACAGCCGTATATATTTCCCCCCAAGCAGACACATCGATGGCCCTGAACAAACTTTATTTGACTCTTTGCAAACTGGAAACCACATATCCTGAGGCTGCATTCATTGTAGCTGGGGATTTTAACAAGGCTAATCTGAAAACAAGACTCCCTAAATTGTATCAGCATATCGATTGCGCAACCAGGGCTGGTAAAAACCCTGGATCATTGTTCTTCTAACTTCTGCGACGCATACAAGGCCCTCCCCCGCCCTCCTTTCGGAAAAGCTGACCACGACTCCATTTTGATGCTCCCTGCCTACAGACAGAAACTAAAACAAGAAGCTCCCGCGCTCAGGTCTGTTCAACGCTGGTCCGACCAATCTGATTACACGCTTCAAGACTGCTTCGATCACGTGGATTGGGATATGTTCCACATTGCATCCAACAACAACATTGACGAATATGCTGATTCGGTGACCGAGTTCATTAGAAAGTGCATTGACGATGTCGTTCCCATAGCAACGATTAAAACATTCCCAAACCAGAAACCGTAGATTGATGGCAGCATTCGTGTGAAACTGAAAGCGCGAACCACTGCTTTTAACCAGGGCAAGGTGACCGGAAAAATGACTGAATACAAACAGTGTAGCTATTCCCTCCGCAAGGCAATCAAACAAGCTAAGCGTCAGTATAGAGACGAAGTAGAGTCGCAATTCAACGGCTCAGACACAAGAGGTATGTGGCAGGGTCTACAGTCAATCACGGATTACAAAAAGAAAACCAGCCCCGTCACGGACCAGGATTTCTTGCTCCCAGATAGACTAAATAACTTTTTTGCCCGCTTTGAGGACAATACAGTGCCACTGACATGGCCCGCAACCAAAACCTGCGGACTCTCCATCACTGCAGCCGACGTGAGTGAAACATTTAAACGTGTTAACCCTCGCAAGGCTGCAGGCCCAGACGGCATCCCCAGCCGTGTCCACAGAGCATGCGGAGACCAGCTGGCTGGTGTGTTTACGGACATATTCAATCAATCCTTATCCCAGTCTGCTGTTCCCACATGCTTCAAGAGGGCCACCATTGTCCCTGTTCCCAAGAAAGCTAAGGTAACTGAGCTAAACGACTACTGCCCCGTAGCACTCACTTCCGTCATCATGAAGTGCTTTGAGAGACTAGTCAAGGACCATATCACCTCCACCCTACCTGACACCCTAGACCCACTCCAATTTGCTTACCGCCCAAATAGGTCCACAGACAACGCAATTGCAAACACACACTGCACACTGCCCTAACCCATCTGGACAAGAGGAATACCTACGTGAGAATAATGTCAATCGTCTACAGCTCAGCATTTAACACCATAGTACCCTCCAAACTCGTCATCAAGCTCGAGACCCTGGGTCTCGACCCCGCCCTGTGCCACTGGGTACTGGATTTCCTGACGGCCTACCCCTAGGTGGTGAGGGTAGGTAACAACATCTCCACCCCGCTGATCCTCAACACTGGGGCCCCACAAGGGTGCGTTCTGAGCCCTCTCCTGTACTCCCTGTTCACCCACGACTGCGTGGCCATGCACGCCTCCAACTCAATCATCAAGTTTGCGGACGAGACTACAGTGGTAGGCTTGATTACCAACAACAACGAGACGGCCTACAGGGAGGAGGTGAGGGCCCTCGGAGTGTGGTGTCGGGAAAATAACCTCACACTCAACGTCAACAAAACAAAGGAGATGATTGTGGACTTCATGAAACAGCAGAGGGAGCACGCCCCTATCCACATCGATGGGACAGTAGTGGAGAGGGTAGTAAGTTTTAAGTTCCTCGGCGTACACATCACGGACAAACTGAATTGGTCCACCCACACAGACAGCGTCGTGAAGAAGGCGCAGCAGCGCCTCTTCAACCTCAGGAGGCTGAAGAAATTTGGCTTGTCACCAAAAGCATAAACTTCTACAGATGCACAATCGAGAACATCCTGTCGGGCTGTATCACCGCCTGGTATGGCAACTGCTCCGCCCGCAACCGTAAGGCTCTCCAGAGGGTAGTGAGGTCTGCACAACGCATCACCGGGGCAAACTACCTGCCCTCCAGGACACCTACATCCCCCGACAGGAAAGATCATCAAGGACAAAAACCACCCGAGCCACTGCCTGTTCACCCAGCTATCATCCAGAAGGAGAGGTCAGTACAGGTGCATCAAAGCAGGGACCGGGAGACTGAAAAACAGCTTCTATCTCAAGGCCATCAGACTGTTAAACAGCCTCCACTAACATTGAGTGGCTGCTGCCAACACACTGACTCAACTCCAGCCACTTTAATAATGGGAATTGATGGAAATATATGTAACATATATCACCAGCCACTTTTAACAATGCTACTTAATATAATGTTTACATACCCTACATTACTCATCTCATATGTATATGTATATACTGTACTCTATATCATCTACTGCATCTTTATGTAATACATGTATCACTAGCCACTTTAACTATGCCACTTTGTTTACATACCCTACATTACACATCTCATATGTATATACTGTACTCGATACCATCTACTGCATCTTGCCTATACCGTTCTGTACCATCACTCATTCATATATCTTTATGTACATATTCTTTATCCCTTTACACTTGTATAAAGGTATAAGGTAGTAATTTTGGATTGTTAGATTAGATTACTCGTTGGCTATTACTGCATTGTCGGAACTAGAAGCACAAGCATTTCGCTACACTCGCATTAACATCTGCTAACCATGTGTATGTGACAAATACATTTGATTTGATTTGATTTATGTTGATGTCAACATGGCGGCTATTGTGACAAATTTTTCTGAGCGCCGTCTCAGATTATTGCATGGCTGGCTTATTCCGTAAAGTTTTTTTGAAATCAGACACAGAGGTTGCATTTAAAGAACTTATGAACGAGAATAGTGTGTTTTTTACTATTAAATTGTGGCATTGTAACGGCTTTCTTCTGGTGAAGGAGAGGATGACCAAAGCACAGCGTGGTAAGTGTCCATAATGCTTTTAATAAAGACAAATGAACACCTGAACAAAAACAATAAACGATAACGTGAAATATACAAAAACCGAAAAGACAAACACACACACGGAAACAAACACCCACAAGCCAAAAGTGAAACCCAGGCTACCTAAGTATGATTCTCAATCAGAGACAACTAACGACATCTGCCTCTGATTGAGAACCATACTAGGCCGAAACAGAAACCAAACATAGAAAAACAAACACAGACTGCCCACCCCAACTCACGTCCTGACCATACTAAATAAAGACAAAACAAAGGAAATAAAGGTCAGAACGTGACAGGCATGGGTTGTTCAATGACAGACTTGTATTTGTTAAAAATCACTTGATGGTTTCATTTCAGAGAGACAAATAATCATTATTTTCTGCAAAATTCTATATATCCGTATAAATCTTTGTTAGCTGCATGTGTGACATAACTCCATCAGTCCTATTTACAGTATAATTTACAAAATTATACCTTTTTAAACATTGTATTAAAATAATGTTTTTTTTATCAATTACTATATTTGAGTTTAACCACAATATTGTTGTATTATTTGTTATGTCTTTTCAGCTGGATTTAACTGAAATTGCAAACAACTTTCTAAGGCTTGTTTAAAAAATCCAAAATCCAGTGTAACCAGCTCAGGGGTAGTCCAGACCCAGCACAAGCCAGTGTAACTGACTCTCCCGGTCTGTTCACCACTGGCTCAGAGGAGGTGAGTGACTGCCCCTGAACAGCTGAAAAACAGACAGAGAGTTTAGATGTCTATCACCCACCAGCCAATTAGCACAGCTCCTCTCCTGTTTCCTACACTGGAAAGATATAACTCACCTGAGATGAGAGCCAGGAGGAACATACATTATAGAACTCTTATTGTGGGATGGATCTAAAATTCTGTAAAAGTAGAAGCACAGACTGGGAGTGGTCGTTGTGACTGAGGGAGATGGTCTGTGGAGGGCAGTTATATCAGACTATTGAAATGGGAGGAGACCTTGGATCTATGTGAATAGAAACACATTTGTGTCTCTATGGTGTTAAATGTTTCTCACCGTAGATCTAGTGGTCTAAAATACTACGTAAATTGGTACTGTTGAGAAAGGTTTTGGTGAAGACTCAAGGTGTTCATGTAATAGTGACAAAGCCACTTATTGTGCCGGTGTATCAATAAGAAGTTTTGGGGCCTTGAAACGCGCTATATACTGTGCATTCGGAAAGTATTCAGACCCCTTGACTTTTTCCACAATTTGTTACGTTACAGCCTTATTCTAAAATGTATTAAATGATTGTTTTCACTCAACAATCTATGTACAGTACCCCATAATGACAAAGCGAAAACAGATATTTATCAAATTTAAAAACATAAATACCTTCCTTCATTATCTCCCCTCCCTGTCCTTTATTCTGCTTGATGAATTTCAGATTTTACATATAGGATGTTCAGACTAGATGTGTTTTATAGTTTCTACAATGCTGAACACAAAAACAAGAACATTTCCCTATGTGGAACAATACAAGTTCTATTGAATTAGATATATCTCTTACTGCTAAACCCTCTTGTGAATCTATGGGGAGTTCCCATAAGGACCTATAATTGGATCCATTACTGTTTTTAGTTTTAGTATATTTCTGTTTGCTGATCACATTAAAACTTCTTATGGCTGCAGGGGCAGTATTGAGTAGCTTGGATGAAAGGTGCCCAGAGGTGCCCAGAGTAAACTGCCTGCTCAGTCCCAGTTGCTAATATATGCATGATTAGATTTGGATAAGAAACACTCTGAAGTTTCTAAAACTGTTTGAATGATTTCTGTGAGTATAACAGAACTCATATGGCAGTCAAAAACCTGAGAAGAACTCCAAACAGGAAGTGGGAAATCTGAGGTTGGTCCATTTTCAACCCAGCCCCTATTGAATACACAGTGGGATATTGGTAATGTTGCACTTCCTAAGGCTTCCACTAGATGTCAACCGTCTTTAGAAACTTGTTTGAGGATTCTACTGTGAAGTGGGACCGAATGAGAAGGGAATGAGTAAGGTCTGCCATGAGCTGACCATGCTCTGACCATGCGCGTTCACATGAGAGTATCTCTGTTCCATCGCACTTCTGAAGACAATGGAATTATCCGTTTGGAACATTATTGACGTTTTATGTTAAAAACATCCTAAAGATTGATTCCATACATCGTTTGACATGTTTCTACAGACAGGAATGGAACTTTTTGACATTTCATCTGCAACTAGGGAACGCGTTTCATGACTTTTGGATTTGTTTACCAAACGTGCTAACAAAAGTAGCTCTTTGGACAAAAATGATGGACATCATCGAACTAAATTAAACATTAAATGTGGAACTGGGATTCCTGGGAGTGCATTCTGATGAAGATCATCAAAGGTAAGTTAATATTTATAATGCTATTTATGACTTCTGTTGACTACCCAATATGGCGGATATCTTTTTGGCTGCTTTGTTGTTTGAAAACTGTACTCAGATTATTGCATGGTTTGCTTTTTCCGTAAAGTTGTTTTGAAATCTCTACACAGCGGTTGCATTAAGGAAAGTGTATCTATATTTCCATGTCTAACAATTGTATTTTCATCGACATTTATAATGAGTATTTCTGTAAAATTATGTTGCTCTCTGCACTATAACCGGATGTTTTTGAAACAAGTGAACGTAATGCGCCAATGTATACTGAGATTTTTTTATATAAATATGCACTCGAACAAAACATGTATGTATTGTGTAACATGAAGTCCTATGAGTGTCATCTGATGAAGATCATCAAAGGTTAGTGATTAATTTTATCTCTATTTGTGCTTTTTGTGACTCCTCTCTTTGGCTGGAAAAATGGCTGAATTTTTCTGTGACTTGGTGGTGACCTAACATAATTGTTTGTGGTGCTTTCGCTGTAAAGCGTGTTTGAAATCGTACACTTTGCTGGGATTAACAACAAGATTACCTTTAAAATGGTATAAGATGTTTGAGGAATTTTAATTATGAGATTTCTGTTGTTTGAATATGGCGCTCTGCACTTTCACTGGCTGTTGTCATATCGATCCCGGTAACGGGATTGCAGCCCTAAGAAGTTTAATTTAATTCTGTATATAAAAATACTCAAAATGTAATTGCTAACATGAACTAAATTCTGTAAAGTTGGCCTTGAGTTCATGTAATTTATGTGCTTTTCACTGTTGTAATGTATGTGGATTATTTTGTGGGGATAATACTGATATCAGTGTTTTTTCCATTACTTTTGAGTCCTTCTGCTCTCTCATAAAGGATGTGTCTGAACAACAGTGTCACGCCCTGACCTTAGAGAGCCTTTTTATTCTCTATTTGGTTAGGTCAGGGTGTGACTTGGGTGGGCAAATCTATGTTTCTATTTTTTTGTTGGCCTTGTATGGTTCCCAATCAGAGGCAGCTGTTTATCGTTGTCTCTGATTAGGGATCATACTTAGGCAGCCCTTTTTCCCACCTTCAGTTGTGGGATCTTGATTTTGTTAGTTGCTGTATAGCCTGCAGAACTTTGCGTTCATTTATCTTTTGTTGTTTTTTTGGTGTTCATCAAAATAAAGAAAGATGTACGCTTACAACGCTGCACCTTGGTCTCATTCAATGACGGACGCAACAGAAAATCCCACCACAAACGGACCAAGCAGCGTGGTCAGGAGGAGAGGACACAACAGAAACCCGAGAGGCAGCCAGATGATGTGGGCGTCGGTGCTGAGGGGTTAGTCCGAGACCGAGGAGGAATTCTTGGACCGTTTGCAGGAGGAGTGGTTGGCAGTGGAGAGGGATGAAAGAGTTTGAAGGGGTTGGAGTCTGGAGCAAGACAGTTGCTTTGAGGAGCGTGTGACCCTTCAGGCACCTTGCTTTGCGATTACACGTACTGTGTCTCCGGTACGCATCCACAGCCTGGTGCGATCTGTTCCAGCTCCCCACATTTGCCGTGCTAGAGTTGGCTTTCGCCAGGACGGATTGTGTCGGCTCAGCGCTCCAGGTCTCCGGTGCGTCTCTTCGGCCCAGGATATCCTGCGCCGGCTCTGCGCACTGTGTCTCCGATGTGCCTTCACAGCCCAGTGCGTCCTGTGCCAGCTCCACGCAGTTGCCGGGCTAGGGTGAGCATCCAGCCAGGACGGTTTGTGCCAGCTAAGCGCTCCAGACCTCAGGTGCCTCTCCACAGCCCAGTTTATCCTGTGCCAGCTCCACGCACCCAGTCTCCTGTGCGTCTACCAAGCCTGGTAAGCCCTGTGCCAGCTCCACACACCAGGCCTCCAGTCCGTCTCCCCAGCCCGGTGCGTCCTGTGCCAGCTCTACGCACCCGGCCTCCAGTGATGATCCATGGCCTAAGCCTCCAGTGATGATCCATGGCATGAAGTCTCCAGTGATGATGATTGGCCCTGAGCCTGCAGTGATGATCCGCGGTCCGGAGTCTCAAGCGACGGTCTGCAGTCCGGAGAGTCCAGGGGAGTTCCCAGTCCGGAGCCACCTGCGAGGGTCCCCAGTCCGGAGCCTCCAGCGACGGTCCCCAGTCCGGAGCCTCCAGCGACGGTCCCCAGTCCGGAGCCTCCAGCGACGGTCCCCAGTCGGGAGCCTCCAGCGACGATTGGTGGTTCGGTACCTCCAGCAGTGATCTACGGTCCGGAGTCTGCAACAACGATCTACGGTCCGGAGTCCCCGGCGACGATCCCCGCACCAGAGGTGCCACCGAAGTTGGGGGAGCCTCAAGCGGAGCGGGGTCTGCATCCCGCACCGGAGCGGGGTCTGCATCCCGCACTGGAGCCTCCACCGAGATGAGATGCCCACCCGGACCCTCCCCTTATAGGTTCAAGTTTGCGGCCGGTGTCCGCACCTTTGGGGGGAGGGTGGGGTGGCGGGGTACTGTATACTACGTATACTGGTACTGTTGAGAAAAGTTTTGGTGTAGACTCAAGGTGTACATGTATTAGTGACATAGCCACTTATTGTGCCAGTGTATCAAATAGAAGTTTTATTTTATGGAGCAGTTTGTTGATTGCTATTATTATATTACATTAAATCAATGAGGGCCATATGTGGCAATAGTGTTTGATTCACATGGGTATTCAGTTTTTGTAAAGGTCCGGTCCCGGTTTGTATCTCTGTGGTCTTCGAGCACTGTGCTGCTGACAGTGTCTCTGGTGATACTGAACTTGTTTTTCAGCTTTTTACTATAATATATTGCAACATTTCTATCAACCCACTCTAATGCTTTTCCTGCAGGCTGTCATATCCTACCTGTACAGTAGCTGGTACTGGTTAATTTTTTAGAGTCTAAGATGTTGGGGGAGGGTGGGGGTGCTAAACTGACACATGGAATTGTTTTAAGACCTTCATACTATGGATAATCTAGCTATTTGATTTGGAATTCTAGGACCCCTTTAGGTATTAAAATCAACAACTTGGAGTCCACCTGTGGTAAATTCAATTGATCGTACATGATTTGGAAAGAGTGTGCAAAGCTGTCATCAAGGCAAAGGGTGGTTATTTGAAGAATCTGAAATATAAAATATATTTAGATTTGTTTAACACTTTTCTGGTTTCTACACGATTCAATGTGTTATTTCACAGCTTTGGTGCCTTCACTATTATGTAGAAAATAGTAAAAATAAAGAAAAATCCTTGAATGAGTAGGTGTTCTAAAAACTTTTGACCGGTAGTGTATGTTGCACAGGAGGTTGGTGGCACCTTAATTGGGGAGGACAGGCTCATGGTAACGGCTGGAGCGGAATTAGTGGAATGGCATCAAGTACATCAAACACATGGTTTGCATGTGTTTGATGCCATTCCATTCGATCCGTTACAGCCAATTATTATGAGCCATCCTCCCCTCAGCAGACTCCACTGGTATGTTGTAAACATTTGATCATAGGATGTTTGATATTTAGATTTATATTCAGACTCAGATCGCCCCCTCGTGGTATATACTTCTAACTTCAACTGTACAAGGAAGGAGTGAGTTTTAGTACAGGCCCAGTTCTGGTTTGTATTACTGTGGAGGCGATCACAATAATACACAGCTGTGTCTTCAATAATAAACTAAAGTTTAAAAAGATATTACGAGGGTAGGGGGCAGCATTGGGAATTTTGGATGAAAAGCGTGCTCACATTAACTGCCTGCTACTCAGCCATAAAAGCTAGAATATATAATTAGTACATTTGGATAGAAAACACTGAAGTTTCTAAAACTGTTTGAATGATGTCTGTGAGTCTAACAGAACTCATATGGCAAGCAATAACCTGAGAAAAAAATCCAACCAGGAAGTGGGAAATCTGAGGTTTGTAGTTTTTCAACTCTTGGCCTATCGAATACACAGTGTCTATAGGGTCAAATTGTACTTCCTAAGGCTTCCACTAGATGTCAACAGTCTTTAGAACCTTGTTTGATGCTTCTACTGTGAAGTGAGGGCTGTGCTAGAGAGCCATGAGCTCAATCTCGCACGTTCACGTGAGAGCGAGCTCTGTTCCATTGCAATTCTACAGACACATGAAATCTCCGGTTGGAACATTATTGAAGATTTATGTTAAAAACATCCGAAAGATTGATTCTATACTTCGTTTGACATGTTTCTATAGACTCTGTTATAACTTTTTGGACTTCTCGTCCGCTGGACCTGCACACGCGTAGTGAGTTTCGATTGTGTACCAAACGCCGAACAACAAGGAGGAATTTGGACATAAATGATGGACATTATCGAACAAAACTAACATTTATTTTGGAACTGGGATTCCTGGGAGTGCATTCTGATGAAGTTCATCAAAGGTAAGTGAATATTTATAATGCTGTTTCTGACTTCTGTTGACTCCAACATGGCGGATATTTCTTTGGGTGGATTTGGCGTCTGAGCGCCGTACTCAGATTATTGCATGGTTTGCTTTTTCCGTAAATAAATCTGACACAGCGGTTGCATTAAGGAGAAGTGCATCTAAAATTCCATGCATAACAGTTGTATCTTTTATTAAACATAATGCGCCAATGTAAACTCAGACTTTTGGATATAAATATTAACTTTACCGAACAGAAGATACATGTTTTATGTAACATGAAGTCCTATGAGTGTCATCTGATGAAGATCAAAGGTTAGTGATTAATTTTATCTCTTTCTTTTTATTTTATTTTTTATTTTACCTTTATTTAACCAGGTAGGCAAGTTGAGAACAAGTTCTCATTTACAATTGCGACCTGGCCAAGATAAAGCAAAGCAGTTCGACAGATACAACAACACAGAGTTACACATGGAGTAAAACAAACATACAGTCAATAATAAAGTATAAACAAGTCTATATACAATGTGAGCAAATGAGGTGAGAAGGGAGGTAAAGGCAAAAAAAGGCCTTGGTGGCAAGGTAAATACAATATAGCAAGTAAAACACTGGAATGGTAGTTTTGCAATGGAAGAATGTGCAAAGTAGAAATAAAAATAATGGGGTGCAAAGGAGCAAAATAAATAAATAAATTAAATACAGTTGGGAAAGAGGTAGTTGATAGGGCTAAATTATATGTGGGCTATGTACAGGTGCAGTAATCTGTGAGCTGCTCTGACAGTTGGTGCTTAAAGCTAGTGAGGGAGATAAGTGTTTCCAGTTTCAGAGATTTTTGTAGTTCGTTCCAGTCATTGGCAGCAGAGAACTGGAAAGAGAGACGGCCAAAGAAAGAATTGGTTTTGGGGGTGACTAGACTAGACTCTGCTTTTTGTGACTCCTCTCTGTGGCTGGAAAAATGGCTGTGATTTTGTGTGACTTGGCGCTAACCTAACATAATCGTTTGGGTTGCTTTCGTCCTAAATCCTTTTTGAAATCGGACACTGGGGCTGGATTTACAACAAGATTACCTTTAAAATTGTGTAAAAAACATGTATGTTTGAGGAATTTTAATTATGGGATTTCTGTTGTTTTGAATTTGTCGCCCTGCAGTTTCACTGGCTGTTGACGAGGTGGGACGCTACCGTCCCACATACCCTAGTGAGTTCAAAAAATGACAAAAGAATATTACATAATGATAACGAGGCTATATAGAGGGGGTACCGGTACTGAGTCAATGTGTAGGGTTACAGGTTATTCAAGGTAATTTGTACTTGTAAGTAGGGGTAAAGTGACTATGGATAGATAATAAGCAGTGTGTAGCAACAGTGTAAAAACAGGGGTAAATAGTCCGGGTGCGCATTTGATTAATCTTTCAGCAGTCTTAGGGGTAGAAGCTGTTAAGGCTGCAATCCCGTTAACGGGATCGATAACAGCCAGTTAAAGCACCAATTTCAAAACATCAAAAATCTCATAATTAAAATTCCTCAAAAAAAATACATGTATCTCATACCATTTTAAAGCTAAGCTTGTTGTTAATCCCACCACAGTGTCCGATTTCAAATATGCTTTACAGCAAAAGCACCAAACGATTATGTTAGATCACCTCATAGCCACAGAAAAACACAGCCATTTGTTTTTTCCAGCCGAAGAGAGGGGTTTCAAAAAGCGCAAATATAGATAAAATGAATCACTAACCTTTGATGATCTTCATCAGATGACACTAATAGGGCTTCATGTAACACAATGCATGTATGTTTTATTTGATAAAGTTAATGTTTATCAAAATATGAGTTTACATTGGCGTGTTACATTCACTAGTTCAGTTCCAAAAACATCCAGTGATTTTGCATAGCCACATCATACAACAGAAATACTCATCATAAATGTAGTTGATAATACAAGTTATGCACATGGAATTATAGATATACCTCTCCTTAAACAATTAAAGCTAATTTTCCAAAATTTCTGAAAATGGATATATAGCGTTTAGAAATTAAACTCTTCAAATATGCTTTTAGATAACAGATGAACATCATTAATGTAAACTAAAATAGGTAATGGACCAATGAGAACCCCCAAAATGAAATGTTCATTTTCTGATTTAGAGATGTTCAGTGATGACAATAACAATGGAAGTGATAATAATAATGATAATAATAATAGTAATATACTGTAAAGAAATGAATGTTTTCTTCAAACAATCTGAAGTCAACCTGTCAGGCCTATTATTATCATCAGTAGTAACACAGTAGTAAATGTCATGATGAACTCTTAGCATGATGTGTCTCTGTTCCTCAGTCTCCTCTGTCTTTCATCCACTCTGCAGTGAGAGTTGACAAAATTGACAAAATGTTGCATTTCATTTTGACACGTTCATAACGCAGGTCAACCCAGATTATAATAGTCCTATACTTTTTTTTTACCAACTCTATATGCAAAGGAGCCTAACTCTCTCCAGAAGTTAAGGGGAATGAATAATTTTGCACGCCCAATTTTTCAGTTTTTGATTTGTTAAAAAAGGTTGAAACATCCTATAAATGTCGTTCCACTTCATGATTGTGTCCCACTTGTTGTTGATTCTTCACAAAAAAATACAGTTTTATATCTTTATGTTTGAAGCCTGAAATGTGGCAAAAGGTCGCAAAGTTCAAGGGGGCCGAATACTTTCGCAAGGCACTGTATTTATGTAAAGAGCAGTGTCCATCTGTCCTTCACTCAGTTGGTGTAGACAAGTGCAGCTTGCACCAGTTTAACTACAACTCAAAACCATGTTCCCTACATCTCTGCTGCTGCTGGCAGCTGCATCCTGTGAGTCTCTCTCCATTTGGGGGGATATAAATAGACAAATAAAAAAAACAATTATTATTATTTCAAAAGCCCAACTAACTGGTTAATGCTGAGTAATTTGGACAATTGTTCATTGTTTTCTTTTTCACAGGTGTGCACTGTGGTGTTGAGCTCACCCAGCAAGGCCCAATGGCCATAGAGCATGAACACTCTTTGGACCTGTAAGGTCTGAGTATTCTTTGATTAATGATAACTACGCAACAACTTGGATCCAACAGCCAGCAGGGAAAGCACCAGAATGGATTGCTCATATTTGGGGTGGTAAAATTATTAGATTAAACTATTTAGTGAAAAACAAGTTCAGCATTTCCAAAGCCACTTCTAGAACCATAGTGATTTTAACAGGTCAAAGTCTGCAGACTGATGACACAGCTATGCATTACTTTGCTCTCTACCCTCCACAGTGACACAAACCAGGGTCAGCCCCTTTTGAACAATAACATAGATGTTAGTGTAACAGCTTAGACCACGTCAACAGATAATAGTATCCTCTAAAACAGGAGAAATGACATGACTGGAAATAAGTTGTCTGGTTTGTGGACAACTTCCCTTAGAATTTATTAAAAACATTCTCAAAATAGCTTTTGTAATTTTCTTTTGGTAATAAAAATAATCACTCACATATAAACCATCCATCACAAACACGTAAAAATAAATTTGGACCTTATTCCTATTTAACCAATTTACACCATCACTCATTCATTCATTACCCAGTGCAAGACCATTCACATGCACACTGGCCTATCCCCACAGCTTAAAACGTTTCATTTAACTAGCATACATGGCTAGAAACACAGTGCAATATATTCACTAACCCTCCCTGAGTAACAATGAGCAGCCATCTGTCACAACAACTTCGTAAAACCACTAACAGACCATTAGTAGTATATTTTCCTTACAAATAACAATAACGCGCATAAATGTATACATAATACCGACCTATAAAACAGGAGAAATGAGACTGGAAATAAGATGTCTGGTTTGTGCACAGTTTTGCTCAGAACAAGGAAGTAGTGCCAAGGTCAAAGTACATTACCAACCAGAGCGCCCAGATATCGCAGTCTCCCGCTTGCGGTAACTCTTGGTATGAACGACATCCAATATAACGTCTGGAGGACATACGTTCTTAAACAGAATATTTATTTAGAAAAATAAGGCATACATTTTGTGTGCGTCACATTTGCTGGCAAACATACTTATACTAATACCACAGTATTGGCACAGAATTAGTAGTGATATTTAATCATTATATTATTTAGTAGCATGCTCCCCTTTTCATTTGTTTGTTTCCATTGGTTTATTCTGAGTGCAGGATGACTAATCATCCCTGCACCAAGGCCACTAGAGGGCAAGCTAGGTTAACTGGAGGGTCATATGGCATGAAGTACGGTATATTTGCATAATTGGTACCAGAACATGTGGTGTTTATTAGGCATCATCATTATGAATCCAGTATTTCCAGAATTGACATACTAAAGGAGAACTTGGCCAAAATACCCTATACTAATAATATCTAACCCATATGATAAACATTGAAACATATTATGAAGTTAAACGCTTATAAATCATATAGACATACAACACAGTGCCTCTTGAGTAGTGAAGTAATCCATGGACTGTATTTAAACTCTATTTGCTCTTCCCACCCAGTGAGGAGGAGTCAATGCAAAACTCTGAGCTCTTCCATCACTACTTATCTCACTGCAGAGTGGATGAAAGACAAACTGACTCGACTGAGGAACAGAGACACGTCATACAAAGAGTTCATCATGACATTTACTACTGTGTTTTTACTGATGATAATAGGACTGAGAGGTGAAGACTCATTTTGTTTGAAGAAAACCTTCAGATTGTTATTATGTGAGGTTTTGAGTCCATCTATTAGCTCTAATGTTACTTTCTTCCAACAGGTGTTCAGAGTCAAACACTGACTGAGTCTGGACCAGTGGTTAAAAAGCCTTTAGAAGCCCACAAACTGACCTGTACAGCCTCTAATTTAGACATAAATGGCTATTGGATTGCATGGATCAAACAGGCTCCTGGTAAAGGACTAGAATTTGTGGCAGCGCATTATGACATTAGAAATATTGCCTACTCTCAGTCTGTTCAGGGTCGGTTCACCATCTCCAGAGACAACAGCATGAAGCAGGTGTATCTCCAGATGAACAGCCTGAAGACTGAAGACTCTGCTGTGTATTATTGTGCCAGAGACACAGTGACACAGGAGGCTGCAGCGCTGTGCATAAACTGATCTCCGTGTAAAACTCTCTATGAGTCTATGATCTAATCTCTGTTCCCATCAACCACGTGTAAACAACACATACCATAGTCTCACAGACTATTAATGAAATATTTAAAAATCAAACATTTGATAAGAAAATAAATAACCCACACATAGACATTTCATGGGCTGTGTATGGATCCTTGAGGGACACCAACAATTAGATTGCTATGATTGCTAGTCGTTTACTGGCCAACAAGCTACTCAGATCAATTAGCTGGTATTGCAACTATTGAAACTGAAACAGAGGAATTACTATCAGAACCCAAATTAAGAAATCAAAGATTCTCCCGCTTCTATAAAGAACTGTACACCGCTGATTGTAAATCTACACCAAGCCAGACTAAGTCCTTTCTAAAATAATTAAGAACTAATTTTCTCTCAGAGGAAGCCACCTCACTGGGAGCCCAAATCTCTCTCAATGAACTCAGAAGGGCATTGGATAGCATGAATAAAGGAAAATCACCTGGATGGGACGGTGATCCTCCGAAGGTCTATTTAAAATTGTTGAATCAATTAGGTCCACTATTGCTCAAAATGAATAACACAGCTGTTAATTAACAAGGGTTCATTTACTTTTTAAAAAGGTAAGGATGCCACCCAGTATTTTCACTAATGCCCCCTATCTTTGATAAAAAGAGAAACTGTTTTCCAAAATGTTGTCATCGCATCTCGAGATTTACATACCCAAATTGGTCCAGACAGACCAAAAACATTTATCCATGGGTGATACAAAATGTTATTATCAATGTTTATAATTTTCAATTATTATAATCGGTCTGCAACCCAGAGTATGTAGAGTTCTGGTTTAACTTCTTATGGCTGCAGGGGCAGTATTGAGTAGCTTGGATGAAAAGGTGCCCATAGTAAACGGCCAGCTCCTCAGTCTCGGTTGCTAATATATGCATATTATTATTGGATAGAAAACACTCTAAAGTTTCCAAAACTGTCAAAACATTGTCTGTGAGTATAACAGAACTGATATTGCAGGCGAAACCCTGACGAAAATCAAACCAGGAAGTGGCTTCTATTTTGAAAACTCCTTGTTTCATAGACTCTCTTTGCTCCATTTAAAGGGATATCAGCCAGATTCCTTTTCCTATCGCTTCCTCAAGGTGTCAGTCTTCAGACAGTTTCAGGCTTTTATTTTGAAAAATTTGCCAGAAAGATAACATCACGTCAAGTGGTCGCATGAGTTTTGCTTGCGCAACAGAGTTTGGACAGCCATTGCTTTTCCCTCTCCTACTGATAAAGACATTTGTGGTTGATATATTATCAAGTTTATATTTTAAAAACAACCTGAGGATTGATTCGAAAAAACGTTTGACATGTTTCTGTGGACATTACGGAAACTATTTGGAATTTGTCTGCTTTGTCGTGACTGCTCTTTCTTGTGGATTTCTGAACAAACAGACGGAGGTATTTTGGATATAAAAATAATCTTTATGGAACAAAAGGAACATTTATTGTGTAACTGAGAGTCTCGTGAGTGAAAACATCCGAAGATCATCAAAGGTGAACGATTAATTTGATTGCTTTTCTGATTTTCGTGACCAAGCTACTTGATGCTAAGTGTACATAATGTTTTGTCGAGCGATCGACAAACTTACACAAACGCTTGGATTGCTTTCGCTGTAAAGCATATTTTCCAAATCTGACAACAGGTGGATTAACAAAAGGCTAAGCTGTGTTTTCCTATATTGCACTTGTGATTTCATGAATATAAATATTTGTAGTAATATTCATTGAATGTAGCGCTATGCAATTCAGCGGTTGTTGATGACAATTATCCCGCCCAATTTTTCAGTTTTTGATTTGTTAAAAAAGTTTGAAATATCCAATAAATGTCGTTCCACTTCATGATTGTGTCCCACTTGTTGTTGATTCTTCACAAAAAAATACAGTTTTATATCTTTATGTTTGAAGCCTGAAATGTGGCAAAAGGTCACAAAGTTCAAGGGGGCCGAATACTTTCGCAAGGCACTGTAAATGTATCTCCACACCAATATATCAACTATTAAGACTAATGCTCAGTCTCAAAACATGTCAAATTATAATTTAATAAGTTAACCTTACCAAACGCGTCAAAACCATACATCATTAAAAGATTTTCAGACATTTAAACTCCAAGTATAAATTGTGAACTTTTGTCCCCGTGTTGCTGATCTTCAACACACAATACTAAAGCCATTATATATAGTAAACACATCATACTAAAGCCCTTATAGTCAACACATCATACTAAAGCCATTATAGTCAACACATCATACTAAAGCCCTAATAGTCAACACATTATACTAAAGCCATTATATATAGTCAACACATCATACTAAAGCCATTATAGTCAACACATCATACTAAAGCCATTATATATAGTCAACACATCATACTAAAGCCATTATATATAGTCAACACATCATACATAAAGCCATCATATATAGTCAACACATCATACTAAAGCCATCATATATAGTCAACACATCCTACTAAAGCCATTATAGTCAACACATCATAGTCAAGCCATCATATATAGTCAACACATCATACTAAAGCCATCATATATAGTCAACACATCATACTAAAGCCATTATAGTCAACACATCATACTAAAGCCATCATATATAGTCAACACATCATACTAAAGCCATTATAGTCAACACATACTAAAGCCATCATAGTCAACACGTCTCATAAGTAGAATCTGAACCACAGAGAGAAGAACAAAGAACAGGGAGGAGAGAGAATAAAGGAATAGAGCAGATCTCTCCCTGTCAGGATATTTATTTCTCTAGAGGGTGGTCTATGCAAAGTCTCCCTCCCGTTTATCCCTTCATAATCAGACACTCAGATTGTGCACGACAGCCACAGTGACACAGGAGGCTGCAGTGCTGTACAAAACTGATTTTAACATTGATCTTAGTATGAAAGATTCTAAAAGACTCAATGCAACACAATTTGCATCAACTACACACACTGGTCGACACATGAAATACTCTCATAGACAGATCAGATTTTCAATTAAATCTAAAATGATAATCCATGAAAACATATAAAAACACGTACCTGCCAATTTTGGATCAAAAATATGAAGAAAAAGTCATAAAAGTAATCATGTGAATCAAAATTAAATATATAATATCTGATGGCAAACTATAGTACAACCCCCCCATCCATCCCCCAGCCAGCACTTAGACTGTAATGAGTTAATAGGCTTCTTGATATGCCACACGTCACTTGTCAGGTGGTAGCCTAGTGGTTAGAGCGTTGCAAGATCGAATCCCAGAGCTGACAAGGTACAAATCTGTTGTTCTGAACTAGGCCATCATTGAAAATGAGAATTTGTTATTAACTGACTTGCATAGTAATATAAAGGTTAAAAAAATAGAGAAATGCTCACTAAAATTTGTTCACAAAAATAAGTTTTTTGTACTTATGGAACATTGATTTTATGGGATCTTTTATTTCAGCTCATGAAACATGGGACCAACACTTTACATGTTGCATTTATATATTTGTTCAGTGTAGATCCTTGGCATATTCAATTAGATACGATTAATAATTACATTTGCAGTACCAGTCAAAAGTTTGGACACACTTACTATTTCAAGGGTTTGGCTTTATTTATTTTTTTAAATTTTCTACATCAAAACTATGAAATAAAACATATGGAATAACCAAAAAATCATGTAGTAACCAAAAAAAAATGTTAAACATATCAAAATATATTTTATTATTGAGATTCTTCAAAGTAACCACCCTTTGCCATGATGACAGCTTCGTACACTTTTGGCATTCTCTCAACCAGCTTCATGAGGTAGACACCTGGAATGAATTTCAATTAACAGGTGTGCCTTGTTAAAAGCTAATTGTGGAATTTATTTTTGTCTTAATGTGTCAGATTTTAAAAAAACATTACGGAAAACCATGCAATAATGCCATGCAATAATCTGAGTAAGGCGCTCAGAGACATACACAACCCAAGAAGATATCCGCCATGTTGGAGTCAACATAAGTCAGAAATAGCATTATAAATATTCACTTACCTTTGATGATCTTCGTCAGAATGCGCTCCCAGGAATCCCAGTTCCACAATAAATGTTTGATTTGTTCCATTATGTCCATAATTTATGTCCAAATTCCTCCTTTTGCTAGGGCGTTTAGTAAACAAATCGAGACTCACAATAAATGTTTGATTTGTTCCATTATGTCCATCATTTATGTCCAAATTCCTCCTTTTGTTAGGGCGTTTAGTAAACAAATCGAGACTCATGAGGCGCGGGGCGGGGCAAGTCCAGGGGAAATGTCAGACGAAAATTCCAAAAGGTTATATTACTAGTCGTAGAAACATATCAAACGATGTATAGAATCAATCTTTGGGATGTTTTTATCATAAATGTCCAATAATGTCCCAACAGGAGAATTCATTTGTCTGTAGAAAAGCAATGGAACGAGAGGTAACTTTCTCATGACCGCGCATCGTGAGCCCGTGGCTGCTGATATACCTCTGACTCATTTCCCTCTCATTCAGCCCCCATTCACAGTAGAAGCCTGAAACAATGTTCTAAAGACTGTTGACATCTAGTGGAAGCCTTAGGAAGTGCAAGATGACCTATATCCCACTATATATTCAATACGGGCTGAGTTGAAAAACTACAAACCTCAGATTTCCCACTTCCTGGTTGGATTTTTTCTCAGGTTTTTTCCTGCCATATCAGCTCTGTTATCCTGTTACGGACATGGTTCCTGCACAGGAACCACATCAGCGGAAATTTCAGAGCGCCACCGATAGTACTCGATAAATCTCAAACTTTCATTAAAACACACACGCAAGATACTCAATTAAAGCTACACTCGTTGTGAATCTAGCCAACATGTCAGATTTGTAAAATGCTTTTCGGCGATAGCATGAGAAGCTATTATCTGATAGCATGCACCCCCCAAAATACCTGAACAAGACCTAAACAAAAGATTTTGCGGTAGCCGGCGCTACACAAAACGCAGAAATAAAATATAAAACATTCATTACCTTTGACGAGTTTCTTTGTTGGCACTCCTATATGTCCCATAAACATCACAATTGGGTATTTTTCCCGATTAAATCCGTCATTGTATCCCCAAAATGTCATTTTATGAAGGCCGGTCTGATCCAGGAAAAATCACCTTTTCAAGATTTTTTTTAAAATAAAAAAATAAAAAAGTTGCCTATAAACTTTTACAAATCACTTCAAACTACTTTTGTAAACCAACTTTAGGTATTAATAAACGTTAATAATCGATCAAATTGATCACGGGGCGATCTGTATTCGATAGCAGCAAGTCTTGAAATCATTGTCCATTTTTTCACTTTCATAGCTTCCTCCGGTGCGCCCTAAGACAGGAAGTGCCTACACGTCATTCCACCAAGGATACATCTACAATGAAATGCCAGTACTGGCGGCATCGTGTGGAAGCTGTCGGCGTTATAATGGGAACCTCATCTATTTTCTATCGCCTTAGACAATACATTGACTGGCGGATGAATCTTTTTTTTGTGTTTTTGGTGACCAGTTTTCCCAGGGATTTTTACTCCTTAACACGTTCTGTTATAGCCACAGACACGATTTAACCAGTTTTAGAGACTTCAGAGTGTTTTCTATACACACATACGTATCATATGCATATACTATATTCCTGGCATGAGTAGCAGGACGTTGAAATGTTGCGCGATTTTTTACAAAAAGCGGCGAAAATTCGCATCATCCGTAACAGGCTCACAGATATCATTCAAACAGTTTTAGAAACTTCAGAGTGTTTCCTATCAAAATCTACTAATTATATGCATATTCTAGCTTTTAGGACAGAGTAGCATTTAGTGTACTCTGGGCACCAGCTACTGAGTAGCTATCCAAGCTGCTCAATACTGCCCCCCTGTCCCAAATAAGTTAATTACTTGTTCATGTGACATCAAGAAAGCTTGACCAGTCTAGGCAAGAGGTAGTTTGAATGTTACTGTTTGGATTCTTGTAGTGTAGTGCTTTGTGATATTGTTGTTTTATTATTTACACTACTGATACTCAGTATTATTCTAGTGTGACACAAAGAGAGGTAGTAGTACCCCACCTATCCATGTTGTACAGCTGGTTCACCAGCTTCAGTCAGTGTTTCTGTCGAGCAGTGGAGGTTCTAGCTTGTATGGCTCACTGGTTGAATCCCCCCTTCAGCGGGGTATTCACCTACCTTAACTGTAATTTTTATTCAGACATTTGGAACAACACAAATAAATGGTCATTTAAAACGATATGAATCTAAAAATATATACAAAAAAGACTCATAACTATCGAAAATAATTAATAAAGACTTATAGAAACAAATTCTAGTTAATGAATACCAATGTAAAAAAATCAAATTATTACACTATTACCCTATTGCTAACAAAAAACACACAAATTAAACTAAATTGCACATATCCTATATCACACAAATACACAAAATAACACACTTATAAAGAATATAACCTGATTATTACACTAATGCACTTCACACAAGAAACACACAATAATTGTTCTGCAAACTAAATTGCAGAACAATTATTATTATTATTTTTTGTATTTAAAAAAAAAAAACTTTATTTAACCAGGCAAGTCAGTTAATAACAAATTCTTATGTTCAATGACGGCCTAGGAACAGTGGGTTAACTGCCTGTTCAGGGGCAGAACGACAGATTTGTACCTTGTCAGCACGGGGGTTTGAACTTAAAACCTTCCGGTTACTAGTCCAACGCTAATAGCATTAGTCCTGTACAAAGTTAGAGGTGCGCTATTTGATAGATTCCCCCGCTCCCCCTACCTCAGGCTTCCAGTGGGGAGACCTGAGGTCAACCTAACCCTGCCCCCCTCCCCATCTCGTACTTCTGAGTGGGAGCCCTTCCCAGGCAGTAGCCTACCTAGCTCACAAACTATCAGGGCGCCCACCCCGGCAAGGTTAATTGACCCACATGCTGACATGATATCATTGACGTGATGAGCAACTGAGTGATAGAGAACCCATCACGCAAATGTCACCATTCAAAATGTAATAAAACATTTTTTTTAGTGTGCGGGCACCCCGTGCCGCCCCCAGCAAGATGCTGCCCTGGGCGGCTGCCCATGTCGCCTATACCTAAACCCGCCACTGGCGAGCACAATAATAAACAGCAGAGTCCTCTTGGCCTACAATAACTGTGTGCTTGTGAAGACATTCTCAGTCAGAGTGAACTGGCCTTTTATTCATTCTCCCATTCCACTCCAGGGCTTTTTCGTAAGCTCCATTGTTTAGTGATAGTTAGTGCAGGGCTCACTGTAATGTCAGCCAGGCGACCTATAATGGGAAGGCCAGAGCTGACTGTCTGATTATAAAAGTATGAAAGCATTGACTTTGCATAGACCTCCCACCAGAGGTTTAAATAGAGACTGCGAGGAAGAGTTGATGATGTCAACATTGTTTCTCAGAACAGCACAGGATGACAATATATTAGGGTCACCCAAAGATCTAAATTTGTTCCATTACTGTTTAACATTAATGACCTTTGTGGTACATGTATTTAATATTGCATTAATTGTTTAATGAAATTTGAAATCTGGTTTCATTTAAATAAGATCACCAAATTGAAAAACATAACCGAATAGTAATGTAATAGTAATGTTAGTTATTTACTATTGTCAACTGACTTGAAATGGCTTTAAAGTTTTCAGTTAAAGGTTTATAATGATATTCATACAGTTATCTTGACAAGTTGTCAGGTATATTTAATTTTTTTCAAGTAATCATGTATATTATTGTTATAATTTAGAGTACGATGTGCCTACTCCCTCCTATAGTGTTGGTGGGCCGTGGGATTGATGTTGACAGAGACTAGAGCTCAGAATTGTTTCACATACTCTCACAGTAAGAGAAGTGCTGGATCAGTTTTATACAGTGCTGCAGACTCCTGTGTCACTGTGTCTCTGCAACAATAATACACAGCAAGGTCTTCAGTCTTCAGACTGTTCATCTGTAGATGGTGAACCGACCCTGAAAAGACGGGGAGTAGTAGATGTAACTGCCGGGACCAATAATGGTAGCAACCTTTCCCAGGAGCCTGTCTGATCCAAGCATTTCAATAGCTGCTTCTAAACCAAGCATATGTGCAAGTCAGTTTGTGGGATTCTTCAGACTTTTTAACCACTGATTGAGACTCAGTCATTGTCTGACCCTGAACACCTGTGGAAATGAAATGACAAAAATACATTCAAACATATAATCAACGACATCTTTGTAGCAGATGATTTCTGAAAAATCCCTGAAAATGATGGTACATTTGTTTTAGTGGACACAGAATATTGTCACTTACTTATTGGAGAGTACGAAACTTTGTTCGGTGATAGTCAGGTTAGTGCAGGGCTTGCTGTAATGTCAGTCCAAGTTGCCTAGACTGTGAAAGCCAGAGATTTTACATATGGGATGTTCAGACTAGATACGTTTGATTTTATACAATGCTGAACAGCACAGAAACAAGCGCATTTCCCTATGTGGGACAATACAAGTTGTATTGAATTATATGTATCTCTTACTGCACATCCCCTCTTGGGAATCTATTGTGGAGTTCAAGGATCTATAATAATTTCAGCAACTTTTGTGTAGTGTTAAGTGTGTGTTTTAAGAACAGACGCGCTTCATTGCCTCTCATCCTGGGATCACTGTTGATCCGTTTTTGTATGGCGCTTCAGCTTCCTGTGTCACTGTGTCTCTAGCACAATAATAAACAGCAGAGTCTTCAGTCTTCAGGCTTTTCACCTCTAAGTACAGCTGGTTTTTTGAGCCGTCTTTGGTGATGGTGAACTGGCCCTGGAGAGACTGGGCAAATACAGTGCCAGTGCCACCGTCAATGCGCCCAATCCACTCAAGTCCTTTCCCTGGTTTCTGACGGATCCAATGCAGATAGCTTAGAGAAAGGCCAGAGACAGCACAGGACAGTGTTACTGACTCTCTAGGTTTCTTCACCACTGGCTCAGAGGAAGTGAGTGACTGCCCCTGAACAGCTGAAAAACAGACAAAGAGGTTAGATTACTGTGACCCTCCAGCCAAGTAGCACAGCTCCTCTCCTGTTTCCTACACTGGACAGAAATAACTCCAGTTAACTCACCTGAGATGAAAGTCAGGAGGAACACACATTCTAAAAGTGTCATTGTGGAAAGGTTCTACGATTCTAGAAGCAAGGGAAGAGACTGGGAGTGGCCGTCGTGACTGAGGGAGATCTGTGGAGGGCAGTTATATCAGACTATTGAAATGGGAGGAGACCTTGGATCTATGTGAATCGAAACACATTTGCATCTCTATGGTGTTAAATGTTTCTCTCCATTGCTCTAGTTGTCTAAATCCTACATACTGTATCTTGGCACTGTTGAGAAATGTTTTTGTGAAGAATCAAGGTGTACATGTTATAATACTTATTGTGCCAGTGTATCAACAATAAGTGTTATGTCATAGAGCAGTTTTTCGATTTATATTATTTTCTTCTATTGAATCACTGGTGGCCATATGTTGCACTTGTGCTTGATTCTCATGGGTTTTCAGTTTTAGAACAGGTCCATGTCTTGGTTAGTATCATTGTAGTCATCCAGCACAATAATACACAGTCTCTTAATGCAGTTTGTGATTATGTTACGCCTGTGCTGGTTAAAATAGTTGTTTTTTATGGGGCTTTTTGCTCAGATAATCGCATCGTATTCTTTCGCAGTAAATCCTTTTTTAAATCTGACAACGCAGTTGGATTAGCAAGATTCTAGGCTTTCGATACATGTGAGACACGTGTATTTTCATGAATGTTTAATATGACTATTTATGTAGCGATCACCATATGTTGTGGAATTTCAGCCCGCTAGTGGATTCCGTGCGCAGAGAGATTAAGTCTGCAGACTCTGTCCTGTTAGAAACAGTATGTTGCTGGAAGTGTCTCTGGTGATGCTGAACTTGTGTTTCAGTTAATCTTTATAAGTTGTGCTTCATCATGACAAATTACGCCAATCCTCTCCAGTGTTTTTCCTGTAGACAGTCCAAGCTGTACAGTAGGTGCTGGTCAAGTTGCTGTACCAGGCGGTGATACAGCCCGACAGGATGCTCTTGATTCTTCACGACGCTGTCTGTGTGGGTGGACCAATTCAGTTTGTCCGTGACGTGTACGCCGAGGAACTTATAACTTACTACCCTCTCCACTACTGTCCCGTCGATGTGGATAGGGGGGTGCTCCCTCTGCTGTTTCCTGAAGTCCACAATCATCTCCTTTATTTTGTGAGGTTATTTTCCTGACACCACACTCCAAGGGCCCTCACCTCCTCCCTGTATGCCGTCTCGTCGTTGTTGGTAATCAAGCCTGCCACTGTAGTGTCATCCGCAAACTTGATGATTGAGTTGGAGGCGTGCATGGCCACGCAGTCGTGGGTGAACAGGGAGTACAGGAGAGGGTTCAGAACGCACCCTTGTGGGGACCCAGTTTTGAGGATCAGCGGGGTGGAGATGTTGTTACCTACCCTCACCACCTGGGGGCGGCCCGTCAGGAAGTCCAGTACCCAGTTGCACAGGGCGGGGTCGAGACCTAGGGTCTCAAGCTTGATGACGAGTTTGGAGGGTACTATGGTGTTAAATGCTGAGCTGTAGTCGATGAACAGCATTCTCACATAGGTATTCCTCTTGTCCAGATGGGTTAGGGCAGTGTTCATTGTGGTTGCGATTGCGTCGTCTGTGGACCTATTTGGGCGGTAAGCAAGTGTAAGAAATACATTGGCAAAGGCTGTTCACATGCATACTGTCACACTTGCGCCCATTGGGCCTTTAGCCAAGACGGGACAGGGTGACCCGGAGTACTCGGGGTCTAGACACAATACGAGGACAACGGGAGGGTTAAACATGTTATAACTTCTTAGGGCTAGGCCCCTTTTTCCTGAATTTCCGCCTTTCTGATGTGCCCAAAGTAAACTGCCTGTTACTCAGGCCCAGAAGCCAGGATATGCATATAATAGAAAACACTTTGAAGTTTCTAAAACTGTTAAAATAATTTCTTAGACTATAACAGAACTGATATATGAAAACCAACCAGAAATACCAACCAGAAATAATTGTATTTTTTTTAGGGCACAGGCTCTTTCAATGCAAACCAATGGGACTATATATAAAAATAGCTCCCATATTGCAGTGCCTATGGTTTCCACTAGATGTCAACAGTCTTTATACAAGGTTTCAGGCTTGTTTATAAAGAAGGATATAAAGAAGGACTTTATCAAACAAAACAACCGTTCATTGTGTAGCTGGGACCCTTGGGATTGCAAACAGAGGAAGGTTTTCTAAAGTGAGTGAAATATTTTATCGCTATTTGTGATTTTGTGAAGCCTGTTTTGGTTGAAAAATATGTTGATGTGGGGCGCTGTCCTCAGACAATCGCATGGTATGCTTTTGCCGTAAAGCCTTTTGTAAATCTGTCAAATCAGTTAGATTAACAAGAATTTTAACAAGAATGTAAGTCACTTGTATTTTCATTCATGTTTAATATTACAATTATGTATTTTAATTGAGCACCCTCCAATTTCACCGGATGTTGTCGTCTTGATCCCGCTTGATCCCGAGAGATATATGATTCACACAGAGAGACTGTTTTATAAAAGGCAGAGGGAGTGAGATGAAAGAGTTAAAACGTTAGAAAGCTATGTGTAATTTGCATAAGAAGGCAGGTACGGTATAACAGGGATGAGAATGTCAGAAAACCCTTTGTGAACCATATTGAATTTTGATGCTTCACTTATGGGATTGGACTGTATAGATTGTTTCGAAAAACAGCCATAGAACAATTTTTAGCAATCCTAATATTTTACCCTTATCAACAAACACATCTAATGGTATACTCATCAGTGTTAAAAAATCAATTGCTAAGGACCCTGTTAACTCAATTCTTACCTCATTTGCACTCACTGTATATAGACTTTTTGTTTTCTTTTGTTCTACTGTATTATTGACTATGTTTTGTTTATTCCATGTGTAACTCTGTGTTGTTGAATGTGTCAAATTGCTATGCTTTAACTTGGCCAGGTCGCAGTTGCAAATGAGAACTTGTTCTCAACTAGCCTACCTGGTTAAATAAAGGTGAAATAAATAAAATAAAATAAAAATTGCTTACGCTTGTCAACTCTTACAACGCCTGGATAGGTATTTTACCTTTCAGATAACCACATTGTATGTTACAGCAATCTGCATAGAATTAGGAATGAGTCTTTTTTTACCTTTATTTAACTAGGCAAGTCAGAACAAATTCTTATTTTCAATGATGGCCTAGGAACAGTGGGTTAACTGCCTGTTCAGGGGCAGTCCAATGCTCTAACCACTAGGCTACCCTGCCGCCCCCATCCTGATCTCTATGGAAATCTGTCAGTCGATGACATAGTTGATGACGTGGCACCCAACCATTGTTTGATGCGTGCAACGTCTGAAAGGGGGACGTGACCTTTCTCTCTACCAGGGAATTTAAATTTCAAAAGTGAAACAAATCTTCCAGCTAGGCTTTTTTTAACCACCGCTTTTCCAAACTAAATGCAAGGCTTGAAGCAAGGGGAAAGAAAGTGTGAGTTGAGATAAATACAAGAGATGATTCAGACAGCATAACATTCTTATGGAGGTGCAGTGATCATTTTCAGATGGAACTGTCAGCAGGCATTGGCATGTCTGTAACGGCCAATACAGCACGGCCTGGAATGCTGCTTGTCCAATCAGCATCCAGAATCCGAACAACCCATTCTATGACGTATTATAGCTGATACCAAATTACATACTGAACTTTGTTTGCATATGATTGCCTACAGTGTCTCAGAACTCTGAGTGGTCCACAATGTGGTTCTGTATTTTGTATTGTCAATTAATGTACCAGTATGTATTGTGGAGTGACACTTTCATCAATGTTTCTAACTATCTACTCTTGCCTATAGGACAATTCTCATGTTAACAGCAGTTCAGTTGAAGGTTTACTGGTTGATTTGGTTCTCAGTGGAATGTGTGTAGCTTGTAGTCTGCTGTACTGATGCTCTACTGCCGCCTGTTGACTCTGTTGTACTGATGCTCTACTGCCCTCTGTTGACTCTGCTGCCAGTTAGAATCTCTAAGGGATTTTTGTGCAGATCCTCCACTCACAGCACTGTGTCTCTTGCACAGTAATACACAGCAGAGTCCTCTGCTCTCAGACCAGACAGCTTCAGATACACCATGCTGTTAAAATTCTCTCTGGTGACTTCTACCCGACCTTCAACACTTTTTGCGTATGCAGTTCCACTAGCATCACTCCATATAATGCCTGTCCATTCAAGTGCTCTTCCTGCAGGTTGACATATCCAGGCCATGTTGTAGCTACTAAAGGTCCCTTACAGGAGAGGCTGAGAGGCTGAGAGGTTCTCCAGGCTTTTTCAGGACGACTGGAGGGAATGGCCTCCAGACTCTGACCATACACCTCCAATAGAGAAAAGAGAAGGAAGACAATAGATCACAAATATGTTAACTCAATGGACACTATAATTATCTCTATACGTAAAATACCTTGTTCCAATAAATTGCTAGGTTATTGAGTACATACTACAGAGGCCCAGCAAGACCAAGAGGAGGTGTAGTTTCCCTGTCATCTTATCACTATGGAAGACAATTCACCTATTGGAGGAAAAATCATATAAGTACACAAACTTGGGAGACAGAATTTGCATGACAACCATGGTTGGGTAGTAGCATGTCACATGCATATAAAAGGGGTTTCAAGGCAATAAATACATTCTAAGATAAAGCCAGACATCAGTGATCATGGTCAATCAGAAAACATTTTCTGTATTGTTTAAAACGTCTTAGGGCTGCAATCCCGTTAAAGGGAACGATATGACAACAGCCAGTGAAAGTGCAGGGCGCCAAATTCAAAACAACAGAGATCTCATAATTAAATTTCCTCAAACATAAATGTATTTTATATCGTTTAAAAAGTAAACTTGTAGTTAATCCCACCACAGTGTCCAATTTCAAATAGGCTTTACAGCAAAAGCACCACAAACTACTATGTTAGGTGACCACCAACTCACAGAAAAACCCAGCCACTTTTCCAGCCAAAGAGAGGAGTCACAAAAAGCACAAATAGAGATAAAATTCATGATCTTCATCAGATGACACTCATAGGACTTCATGTTACACAATACATGTATGTTTTGTTCGATAAAGTGAATATTTATATAAAAAAACTCTCAGTATACATTGGCGCGTTACATTCACTAGTTTCAAAAACATCCGGTGATATTGCAGAGAGTCACATCATTTTACAGAAATAATCATTATAAATGTCGATGAAAATACAATTCTTAGACATGGAAATATAGATATACCTCTCCTTAATGCAACCGCTGTGTCAGATTTCAAAAATACCTTACGGAAAAAGCAAACCATGCAATAATCTGAGATGGCACTCAGAAAATAAATACAATTATCCGCCATGTTGGAGTCAACAGAAATCAGAAATAACATTATAAATATTCCCTTACCTTTGATGATCTTCATCACAATGCACTCCCAGGAGTCCAAGTTCCACAATAAATGCTTGATTTGTTCGATAATGTCCATTATTTATGTCCAAGTAGCTACTTTTGTTAGCGCGTTTAGTACACAAATCCAAACGCTCGTGCAGGTCCAGCCGAACTTTGGATGAAAACTTCAAAAAGTTATATTACAGGTCGAAGAAACTTGTCAAACTAAGTATAGAATCAATCTTTAGGATGTTGTTATCATAAATCAGACATCATTCAAACAGTTTTAGAAACTTCAGAGTGTTTCCTATCCAATACTACCAATAATATGCATATATTCGTATCTGGGCCTGAGTAGCAGGCAGTTTACTCTGGGCACGCTATTCATCCGAATGTGAAAATGCTCCCCCCTATCCCAAACAAGTTTTAAGACACGAACAGCTTACAGACGGTAGGCAATTAAGGTCACAGTTATGAAAACTTAGGACACTAAAGAGGCCTTTCTATTGACTCTGAAAAACACCAAAAGAAAGATGCCCAGGGTTCCTCAATCCCATTGAGCACGTCTGGGACCTGTTGGATCAGAGGGTGAGGGCTAGGGCCATTCCCCCCAGAAATGTCCAGGAACTTGCAGATGCCTTGGTGGAAGAGTGGGGTAACATCTCACAGCTTGACTTGAACTGACAAATCTGGTGCAGTCCATGTGCAGTCCATGAGGAGGAGATGCACTGCAGTACTTCATGCAGCTGGTGGCCACACCAGATACTGACTGTTACTTTTGATTTTGATCCCCCCCCTTTGTTCAGGGACACATTATTCCTTTTCTGTTAGTCATGTCTGTGGAACTTGTTCAGTTTATGTCTCAGTTGTTGAATATTGTTGTGTTCATACAAATATTTACACGTTAAGTTGGCTGAAAATAAACCCAGTTGAATGTGAGAGGATGTTTCCTTTTTTGCTAATGTTATGTCTGTCTTATTGAGGTGTCTGACTCTAGCTATAAGTTAAACCGGATGAACGTGAGCGAGGGAGAGAGAGGTGGGAAGAGAGTGGAAGACAGACAGAGAGAGAGATGGAGAGAGAGAAACAGAGAAGGAAAGACAGCAGTGCAAATGTACTTACACTTGAGTATTTCAACAACTCTTCTCTTCCAACTTGTTAGGCAATCATGTTTGGCCTCCCAGGTGAAGCAGTGGTCTAAGGCACTGCATCTTGGTACAAGACGTGTCACTGCAATCCCTGGTTCAAATCTAGGCTGTGTCACATTCGGGCGTGATTGTGAGTCCCATAGGGCGGTGCACAATTGGTTAAGTTGTCTGGGTTTAGCCAGGTTAGGCCGTCATTGTAAATAAGAATTTGTTCTTAAAGGTGGTCAGTCCTGACATTAAAGATGTAACAATCATGGTTATCACGTTGTCCATATGTGTAGCATTATTTACAGGAGGTATTGACATTTTGAAACAAAATCCATGCCCTGTTAAGTAGAACCAATGAATGTTGAACATGTTAAATAAACTTAAGGCCCCGACTATCCTTTCTCAGGACTTATTATGGACAGAGCACTCCATCTCCAGTGGACTGTTACTTTTCAAACAGTTAATATGCTTTAAGACATGCAAATATACAGAAGGACAAAAAATGCAGATGTTTTCAGCTACAATTGTGGTCTGTAGCACCACCAAGGACCATGCTGAACAAGGAGAATTTTACATTGTAAGAATCAGACTTTCTGGGCCTGAGATATTGAAGCTTTAACTTCTTTTAATTTTTGGATAAAAAAACGTTCCCGTTTTAAACAAGATATTTTGTCACGAAAATATGCTCGACTATGCATATAATTGACAGCTTTGGAAAGAAAACACTCTGACGTTTCCAAATCTGCAAAGATATTATCTGTGAGTGCCACAGAACTGATGCTACAGGTGAAACCAAGATGAAATTTCAAACAGGAAATGCCCCAGATTTTGAAGGCGCTGTGTTCCAATGTCTCCTTATATGGCTGTGAATGCGCAAGGAATGAGCTTACAATTTCTGTCGTTTCCCCAAGGTGTCTGCAGCATTGTGATGTATTTGTAGGCATATCATTGGAAGATTGACTGTAAGAGACTACATTTACCAGGTGCTCGCTTGGTGTCCTGCAATTATTGCGTAATCTCCACCTGCGTGTATTTTTCCATTTGTTTCAGAGGAGAAACCCAACAGCCAGGAATGACTCATCATCGAATAGATATGTGAAAAACACCTTGAGGATTTATTCTAAACAACGTTTGCCATGTTTCTGTCGATATTATGGAGTTAATTTGGAAAAAAGTTTGGCGTTGTAATGACTGAATTTTCAGGGTTTTTTCTTAGCCAAACATCACGTTTAATCCTGACCAATGTCAAAACGGAGTGATTTCTCCTACACAAATAATCTTTTGGGAAAAACTGAACATTTGCTATCTAACTGAGAGTCTCCTCATTGAAAACATCCGAAGTTCTTCAAAGGTAAATGATTTTATTTGAATGCTTTTCTTGTTTTTGTGAAAATGTTACCTGCTGAATGCTAGGCTTAATGCTATGATAGCTATCAATACTCTTACACAAATGCTTGTATAGCTATGGTTGAAAACATATTTTGAAAATCTGAGATGACAGTGTTGTTAACAAAAGGCTAAGCTTGTGAGCCAATATATTTATTTCATTTCATTTGCGATTTTCATGAATAGTTAACGTTGCGTTATGGTAATGAGCTTGAGGCTATGATTACGCTCCCGGATACAGGATTGCTCGTCGCTAGAGGTTAAAGTAATTTTAAATAGGTAAAATGTACAAAAGCCAAATCATCACAGATTCTGACCAAATTGACTGAACATATCAATAATAATAAACGATTTAATTGTAAATACTTGGAGTATGGAATAAACCTATTTATGGTTACTTTTTTCATAATTATTATGCTTTAAGTCACACAGAAACAGCATATTTTCCATAATTTTGTTCAAACTGTATGAAAAGTAACTATTAATGCATCCATTCCATAGTCTAAGGGTTTATGTTTGATAATCCACTCTGTTCCACACAGGCCCTGCTCTCCTTTTCACAGTGTTGTCTGTTTCTCTCACACACCCCACCCCTCTCTCTTCCCCTCTGTGACCCTCACAGCTGTGTGGCACCACGCTTGGTGAACTCCAGTCTGTCACCTGGGTGTTTCAGGGTCCCAGTTTAGCATCTCTGATGATTCAGATAAACAGTTAATAAAGTAGTTAAGTAGCCCAGGGACTGCAGGGACTGTTCCTATACACTTTCATGATCTAATTCTCTCCACCTTGTTTCAGCTGAGGAGAAACTGCCTTTTTGCATAAGCCAGCTGGTGTCTGGTAACCACACAATTTTTCAACCACGTGAACACGATTTGCATTTGGTTTGAATAAATGGGGAGATGGGTCAAAGAATGAGACAATTTAATCACTATTTCATTTATATTATAAGCCGTTGTCAACGCTTGTATTAATTGTATTATTTAATATTTTCAGTCATTCACTGCAACTCATCACACACTTTTATTGACAGACCATATGCATGGTTTGTGTTTGTAATAAATATAACACACTTTTCAAGAATTGCATTAAGCAATGAGTCTGGGCACCTCCACCTAAATACATTACTATGTCTTGATTGTAATTATTTATAGGGGGGAGAGTTAAAAATGTGTTTTTATCAGGTGTGTCTATCAAAATGAGTGTTGGGTGCAGTAGTTCAAAGCTACCCAAGCATGACTTCTACCCAGTATGCACCTGCATTAAATAACCAGTGTATCTTTAATTATATGTAAAACATGTATCTTTCTTCAAAGTTTATGATGAGCATTTATGTTATATGACGTGGGTCTCTGTAATTACTCCGGATATTTTGGAGGCATTTCTGAACATGGCGCCAATGTAAACCGAGATTTGTGGATATAAATATGCATATTATCGAACAAAACATAAATGTATTGTGTAACATGATGTCATATGAGTGTCATCTGATGAATATTATCAAAGGTTAGTGATTAATTTTATATCTAATTCTGCTTTTGTGACTCTATCCTTGGCTGGGAAAAATGGCTGTGTGTTTTTTTGGATTTGGTGGTGATCTGAGGTAAACGGCAGTATGTAATGGTTTTGGGTTGGACCACCATTCCTTGTTTGTAAATGCACGCGTAACGAACTCCATTCTCGCCTTGACTATCAGAGGAGTTGCTGTGATGCTTGTTACGCACAGCAGTATTTTGGAAAGTTGTATTTTCAACGATTTCATTGAAGACATCATGGCGAATAAATCAGGAAAAGCGAAGTCAAATTCTAAGTATACAAATTTGCACCAGATTATAGAAGAGATTTATCGGGAAAGTGAAAAAGAGTATTTGAGGAACCTTTGAGTGTTATGATTCAAACAGGAGCTGAGGAGCTGTTTCTGCAAGGACAGGACGTACTTCTGGACAGGTAAGTGCTAATGCCGTTTTATGAAATATAAATATATTAGTCAGCCACCAATTGTGCAAGTTCTCCCACTTAAAAAGATGAGAGAATCCTGTAATTTTCATCATAGGTACACTTCGACTATGACAGACAAAATGAGAGAAAAAATCCAGAAAATCACAAAAAAAAGTAGGATTTTTAATGAATTTATTTGCAATTATGGTGGAAAATAAGCATTTGGTCAATAACAAAAGTTTATCCCAATACTTTGTTATATACCCTTTGTTGGCAATGACAGAGGTCAAACGTTTTCTGTAAGTCTTCACAAGGTTTTCACACACTGTTGCTGGTATTTTGGCCCATTCCTCCATGCATATCTCCTCTAGAGCAGTGATGTTTTGGGGCTGTTGCTGGGCAACACAGACTTACAAATCCCTCCAAAGATTTTCTATGGGGTTGAGATCTGGACACTGCCTAGGCCACTCCAGGACCTTGAAATGCTTCTTACGAAGCCAGTCCTTCGTTGCCCGGGCAGTGTGTTTGGGATCATTGTCATGCTGAAAGACCCAGCCATGTTTCATCTTCAATGCCCTTGCTGATGGAAGGAGGTTTTCACTCAAGCTCACGATACATGGCCTCATTCATTCTTTCCTTTACACGGATCAGTCGTCCTGGTCCCTTTGCAGAAAAACAGCCCCAAAGCATGATGTTTCCACCCCAATGCTTCACAGTAGGTATGGTGTTCTTTGGATGCAACTCAGCATTCTTTGTCCTCCAAACACGACGAGTTGAGTTTTTACCAAAAAGTTATATTTTGGTTTCATCTGACCATATAAAATTCTCCCAATCTTCTTCTGGATCATACAAATGCTCTCTAGCAAACTTCAGACGGGCCTGGACATGTACTGGCTTAAGCAGGGGGACACGTCTGGCACTGCAGGATTTGAGTCCCTGGCGGCATAGTGTGTTACTGATGGTAGGCTTTGTTACTTTGGTCCCAGCTCTCTGCAGGTCATTCACTAGGTCCCCCCGTGTGGTTCTGGGATTTTTGCTCACTGTTCTTGTGATCATTTTGACCCCACAGGGTGAGATCTTGCGTGGAGCCCCAGATCGAGGGAGATTATCAGTGGTCTTGTATGTCTTCCATTTCCTAATAATTGCTCCCACAGTTGATTTCTTCAAACCAAGCTGCTTACCTATTGCAGATTCAGTCTTCCTCGCCTGGTGCAGGTCTACAATTTTGTTTCTGGTGTCCTTTGACAGCTCCTTGGTCTTGGCCATAGTGGAGTTTGGAGTGTGACTGTTTGAGGTTGTGTGCAGGTGTCTTTTATACTGATAACAAGTTCAAACAGGTGCTATTAATCTGTTGCGGCTCTAGGGGCAGTATTTTCATTTTTGGAAAAAAATGTGAGTATAACAGAACTGATGTTGCAGGCGAAAGCCTGAGAAAAATCCAATCCGGAAGTGCCCCAGGTTTTGAAAGTGCTGCGTTCCAATGACTCCCTGCTGAGCTGTGAATAATGTGTCATCAACGCTTATGCTTTCTACGTATTCCCCAAGGTGTCTACAGCCGTGTGACGTAGTTTTACGCATTTATGTTGAAGAATAGCCGTAGGCGGCTACATTGCGTAAGTGGTCACACGGTGGCTCCAAGAGAGATTCTCGCGTAAAATACAGAGGTAGCCATTACTCCAATTGGTCCTACTGAAAATCTAATTATCCCAATGGATATATTATTGAATAGATATTAGAAAAACACCTTGAGGATTAATTATAAACAACGTTTGCCATGTTTCTGTCGATATTATGGAGCTAATTTGGAATATTTTTCGGTTTTGTGGTGACCGCAATTTCCGGGCGATTTCTCAGCCAAACGTGAAGAACAAACGGAGCTATTTCTCCTACAAAAATAATTTTTGGGGAAAAAATGAACTTTGGCTATCTACCTGGGAGTCTCGTGAGTGAAAACATCCGAAGTTCATCAAAGGTAAACAATTTCATTTGATTGCTTTTCTGATTTCCATGACAAGGTTGCCTGCTGCTAGCAAGTCATAATGCTATGCTAGGCTATCGATAAACTTACACAAATGCTTGTCTAGCTTTGGCTGTAAAGCATATTTTGAAAATCTGAGATGACAGGGTGATTAACAAAAGGCTAAAAGCCAGACAAGCAATCAAATTAACCTTTTACCTTTGATGATCTTCGGATGTTTTGACTGACGAGACTACCAGTTAGACAGCAAATGTTCCTTTTGTTCCATAAAGATTATTTTTATACACAAAATACCTCCGTTTGTTGGTCACAATAGGTTGAGAAATAGCGGTCACAACAACGCCGAAAAACATTCCAAATTATATCCAAAATATCGACAGAAACATGGCAAAGTTTTTTATAATCAATTCTCAAGGTGTTTTTCAAATATCTATTCGATAATATATCAACCGGGACAATTGGCTTTTCAGTAGGAGCAAGAGGAAAAATGACTACCTCTGTCTTTTAAGCAAGAATCACTCTGAGAGCCCTCAGCTGGCCACTTACGCAATGTAGTCGTTTACGCTCATTCTTCAACATAAAGGTGTGAAACTACATCTAAAGGCTGTAGACACCTTAGGGAATACGTAGAAAAATGAATCTGGTTGATTTCCCTTTCAATGGCCAATAGGGATGCATAGGAACACAACGGTTTCAAAATAAGAGGCACTTCCTGATTGGATTTTCCTCAGGGTTTCTTCTGCAATATCAGTTCTGTTGTACTCACAGACACTATTTTGACAGTTTTGGAAACTTTAGAGTGTTTTCTATCCTAAGCTGTCAATTATATGCATATTCTAGCATCTGGTCTTGAGAAATAGGCCGTTTACTTTGGGAAATTGATTTAATAAAGGTATCAGTAGTCACTTCAATTAATGCCACTTTAACCGGTACCAGGCTACCTTTGTGAGACTTGTGGGCGTCGTAGAACAAATGGAAAACACCATTGTGTTAATGCTGTTTATGAGAGTCTCATCTTGTAGCCAATCCGTTGGGACGCTATGCGATTTTCGGGATGTCTACTCATCTGACAAACACCGCTGTATACAGCACCAGTACCGTTCCGGATGTGGGTGGGGCTATGTTTACATAAGGGTGCTTTATTTAAACTCACAAAAGCTCTGACGAAGGCTGTGAGGCCGATAGTAAAGCTTATTAAAGAGCAGTAATAGTATCAAGAGCAGTGTGTGGGTTTCTTCTTTCTTCTCATGTTGTTCAACTGTTACCATGCACCTGCAAAAAAGATAGCTCAGATGTGCGAGTGCCTTTTTGAACTGTGAAGAACATGTCAAATAAAACATTTTCATTTAATGCACACTGTTCAACCCCCCTACACACATTTACAGTATATTACATATGTGGTGTTTGAGTCCACTGCACTCGAGGTTTATAAAAGCCTGGAAAAGTGTGTGTGTAGGTGAAAACAAGTAAAAATGTAACAAAAATATGTGCTGTGTGCCTTCACTCTGTCTTCCTCCTCCCTGGGCCTGCTTTTTCAACACAGCACCAAGAACCTGTCTGTCTTCCTTCTCCCTGGGCCTGCTTTTTCAACACAGCACCAAGAACCTGTCTGTCTTCCTCCTCCCTGGGCCTGCTTTTTCAACACAGCACCAAGAACCTGTCTGTCTTCCTCCTCCCTGGGCCTGCTTTTTCAACACAGCACCAAGAACCTGTCTGTCTTCCTCCTCCCTGGGCCTGCTTTTTCAACACAGCACCAAGAACCTGTCTGTCTTCCTCCTCCCTGGGCCTGCTTTTTCAACACAGCACCAAGAACCTGTCTGTCTTCCTCCTCCCTGGGCCTGCTTTTTCAACACAGCACCAAGAACCTGTCTGTCTTCCTCCTCCCTGGGCCTGCTTTTTCAACACAGCACCAAGAACCTGTCTATCTCCCTGCCTGTCTCCCGCTTTTCTCAAACTCTTTACCCTTTGTAGTGTGTGAAACTACACAATATCTTGCGGGAACCTGCACAATGTTATTTTAATACATTATTTCGATACATTGTAAACAATTTAGTATTTTCCCCACACAAATTGGGGGAGCGAAACAACAAATAAATAGCTTTGCATGTGTGGCTCCTTACAACAATCAATCAGTATGGCAAAAAGGAGAGATAAGCTAGTGTGGAGAGAAGCTAGTGTGGAAGGAGCATCTTCCACTTTCTGAATATGAGGATCATGTCTCTGTCAATTTGGAGTCTGACAGTGAGTTGGAAGAAGAGGATGAGATTGACCCTCAGCCAGCCCCAGGACCAGCCTGTCAGCAACCAGCTCATCAGCAGCCTGCAGGAGGAGAAATATGGATGTCAAAACATTTATAAAATGAATGGTCTTCTTGCCCAAGGAATGAACCACCCCTCATGGCTGCCAATGTGATAAGGATGCAACCAGGGCAGACGAGGATGGTGGTTACTCATGTTCAGGACATAAAGTCTTCTTTTGAACTGTTCATCCCAGACACCATCCAGAAAATCATTCTGGACTGCACTAATCTGGAGGGAAGGTGTGTTTTTGGGGAGAGATGGAATGAGATGTACCAAACTCATTTAAATGCATACTTTGGTGTTCCCATCCTTGCTGGTGTTTTCAGATCCAATGGGGAATCCACAGAATACACTGGCAGATACGTTTTCCATGCAACAATGTCTCTGGAAAACTTCCACATTATTTTCAGGATTACCCACTTCAAAAACCCGAAACACCAGACCAGCTCGGCGGCAGAGAGACAAGCTTGCTGCAATCAGGTCAGTGTGGAACAATTAGGTGGACTGCCTTCCCCTGTTTTACAACCCTGGGCCCAACAGTACTGTTAATGAGCAGCTTATGCCATTTAGTGGCTGCTGCCTCTTCAGGCAGTACATACAGTACCATCTAAACCCGAAAAATGTGGAATCAATATCTGAGCTGTCTGTGATGCTGCTTCATCATATGCGTGGAACTTGTAAGTGTATAAGGGAAAGTCAGATGGAGGAGCCCATGAGAAGAACCAAAGGATGCGGGTTGTCCTGGACGTGACACAGGGACACAACATCACGTGATAACTTTTTTATTTCGCACAAGCTGGGACAGAATCTCCTGAAGAGGAAGCTGACAATGGTAGAAACACTACCTCAACTGTTGAATATACGGAACAGCCCTATCAATTCCTCTAAGTTTGTGTTAACGGCCGACACGTCCCTAGTGTTCTACGTGCCAAAGAAAGGCAAAAATGTGGTACTTATGAGTACGCTGCATAGGGATGGGAGAATCTGTGGCCAGGAACATCAAAAACTAGAAATCATAATTCATTACAATGCCACAAAAGGAGGGGTGGACAATTTAGACAAGCTGGTGACTGGCTGCAGCTGCAAAAGAAGAACCCCACACTGGCAACTTGAGATATTCAACATCTTGGACATCTCGACGTACAACGCAATTGTCATCTGGATGGCGTTGAACCCAGATTGGAACAGAGGGAAGCTCCAGAAGTGACAGCTCTTTCTCGAGGAACTGGGCAAGGCATTGGTAAGACTGAGGTGGAGGAGGCAACATATCCCAACGACCCTCGTGAGGAGGATTCAGGAGGAGGATTCTGGTTCCCCATCTGCCAAACCCACAGAACCAACAACTCCAATACCTGAAGTAAGTGTGAGTGATTTTGCATATGTGTATGTCTGACTCTCCTACCTTGACCTGCTGTAACTATATACGTATGTGAGTGAGTGAGTGCAATGTTAGTAGAATTCCTCAACTAAGTGTTTTCATCATTCTAGATTGCAGCTGGTAGCAACAAGAAGAAGCACTGTGATGTGTGTGGACCCAAGAAGGACAGGAAGACACAGTACACATGCATCAAGTACAAGAAATGCATTTGCAACACACACAAACTATGTCCCTCATGTGGTGTGTAGCCTGGCTCTAATTTGTGTTCAATGGGGCTAATTTATCATTTCCATAAAACATTGTATGTAAAAAAATGTGGAACGAACAAGCTTTTATTGCTAAATGTGATCTAGCATAGGTAAATGACAAATATTAACAATGTTTGCTGTCTGTATTGCTGGTAATTGATATAAGTCAACATCTAAGTATTAAGAATTAAGTATTTTTATGTAAATTGTTGTGGCTATATTGTTTTAAAAACCCAATAATGTTGTGGGTCCATCAGACCTGCGAACATTGGATGAATAACAAAAACATGAACACCACACAAGGGTTAACCATCATGGCTACCACAGTATTCTGCAGTGATACACCATCCCATCTGGTTTAAGCTTAGTGGGACAATCATTTGGTTTTCAACAGGACAATGACCCAGAACACACCTCCAGGATGTGTAAGGGATATTTGACCAAGGAGGAGAGTGATGGAGTGCTGCATCAGATTACCTGGCCTCCACAATCACCCAACCTCAACCCAATTGAGATGGTTTGTGAAGAACGCTGAGTGAAGGAAATGCAGCCAACAGGTGCTCAGCATATGTGGGAACTCCTTCAAGACTGTTGGAAAAGCATTCCTCAAGAAGCTGGTTGACTGAATGCCAAGAGTGTGCAAAGCTGTCATCAATGCAAAGGGTGGCTACTTTGAATAATCTAAAATGTATTTTGATTTGATAAACACATTTTTGGTTACTACATGATTCCTTGTGTTATTTCATAGTTTGATGCCTTTACTATTATTCATCAACTGTGGATAGATGGTAACATTCACGCAAAACTGAAAGCGTAAACTACTGCATTTAACCATGGCAAGCTGACTGGGAATATGGCAGAATACAAACAGTGTAGTTATTCCCTCTATCTTAAACTGACAGATTTAGATTGTTGTATTATGTTAATTACATTGACTCACAGGTCAATCGATTAAGGATTTTATTGGGGTACACACACATTTACCATCATGAGTAAGAAACTGAAAAATATTTAAATCAAACCCTACTTCATTGATAGAAAATATTTGTAACAGAAAATAAATGATTTGCAGTATGGATCAGATGAGAGAGGTTATTACCACTAAATAAATCAGTTTATCTTGTTTGTTCAAGCCTAGGCAGCGAAGGGTTGGATCCGGAAGACCTTAAGCTGAGACTTAGTAGTTTGGGGAGGCCTGAACAAACAAGACTTACTGGCACAGACAGACAGAAAACACAGGTATAAATACACAGGGGATGATGGGGAAGATGGGCGACAAGTGGAGGGGGGTGGAGTCAATCACAAAGACAGGTGATACAGATCAGGGTGTGACATTTCAGGTGTTATGGCAACTTTGTTTTGATCTCTATTGCTATTCAATATCACTCTTTTTGAATAAGGAATGAAATGATGGATAAGATGTAAAAAGTATGTCCTACGCTGCATTGTGTAATAAATGGTAAGAAATGGTAAGACAATGGAAGACAATGGAAGTGATGGGTGTAGAACCTACTTAATAGCCCAGTGCCAGCTATGGCCAACCTCCAGAGGGCGAGCTATGCAAACTTACTTCCCTTCCTACTCTGTATATAAAGCAGCATGTTGCCAACTCATCATTCAACTCATACAATAGTTAGAGTTATATGGCACTTCAGGAACCAGATTATGAATACCTGTGGGTTTGTTATTTTTTACACTAGCGTGAATGTTGGGTGAGTATGAAGCCAGGACATTTTCACCAGGAAAGTTACATTTGTTGAATTAATAATTTATTGAATGACCGCCGTAATGTTTTTAGTTTGCTGTGATGAGATGGATCAGTCACCTTCTCACACAACTGAAAGGCCAGTTCACCCTGACTGAGGACGTCTCCACAAGCACCCAGTTCGTAGAGGCCAAGAGTCTGAGATCAGAGGACTCTGCTGTTTATTATTGTGCTCGAGACACACCGCTGGGGCAGCTTCACCAAAACCACCCAGTCAAAAGTATGCCACAAATGCACACGCAATACCTCTGTGGCCCACCTAGTGGTCACTGCCCCTTCTTAGAGTTCCACTGTTCTACAGTATGATGTCCCAATACTGTACTATAATATGTAACACTCCACATTCTTACAAATTCTCTTTCATATTCCTGTAGTGCAAAGAACATTTATTTTACAATCTAAAGAGATGATGCACAACTCACTCTTTAAGTATAATTATACATGCTCATCTGTGCACGCTATCCTTAATCCACAACGGACGGTCAAAATGGATTGGCATTTCTTCATATACATTTGGATTATAAAATCTGACAAGATCAACTCTACTGGATGAAGACAAATTTCCAAGGTAAAAATAAGATAATTTATTGAATCAGAGAGATTTGTGATGACTCCAGGGAAATATGACAGGTACCTGATAGATGTATTGGTCTCTGGTGTGTGGAGAGGTTTTTGTATGGGTGTGTGTCATCGTGATAACTACGGGCGCACAGTGTTACAAACCATAACAAAAACCACTGTAGTGGAAATGGCTACCTACTTCATCTCATACGCAATTACAAAATAAACATTTAAACATCTACTCCAACTATTGGATTCCGACAACAGAATATATTTGTTTTAAATTAAAAAAGCAGTATTTTTAAATTTAAATAAGAACTAAAAATTAACTTAATCACTGTCTATAAAACTGTCCCAGCAAAGTTCTTTAATCCTTGCTATGATCAAAATGCCTGACAGAGCAAAATCTGAAAGCCCAAACTAATAAAATAGATTTTAATAAGTAGTTAAACATAATTTGACATACTGTTCATCAGATCAAAATCAATAGATCATGTTATGGTTGTTGTGAAAAGTTGCACATGTTTATTCCAGCTTTGGTCTTGCATAGAGTGGTGGGGAGGTTTTTGTACAGGGTTAAACCACTGTGTCATATAGCGGGTCACAATGATACAGTCCATGACAAAAACCTACCACCTCTACCAAGCACAGAGTGTGAGAGTGGTGACATATAAGGAACACAGACATATACATTCTGATTGTCTATAGGCAGTTAACCTACACGTGCTGGTACATTTATACACATCAACTCAAACAAATGTCCATACTCTTTAGGCCTACTTCAGACAAGAACAACTTTAAAACAGACATACACCGAGGAACAACTATTTTTATGTACACTGTAAATCATGTGATCTAAAAAAATTGCTTAAATTGAACTTCAATGGTTGTTGTAAATGACACAGAATAGGAAAAAGACATGTGCACATGGAGACATTGGAGGTTTCAGTGAGTTTAACGGAGGAATCTGTGGCTGTATGTGACATGGGTTTTTGTAATGGTGTGAGTCACTGTGTACGGGAATGGCCACAGTGATACACATCAATACTAAAACCTCTCCATAGACATGAGGGTTGACAGCATTGTACTGTGCAAACACTGACTACACTCTGGACCCATATGGGAGATCATTTCACTGCTATGAAATTGAATGGTCATATTCTAATCTTCATTTTCTCCGTTCCAGTATTGGTTGCTATTCTACTATTGTGTCCAATGTTTCTGATTTCATACTGATTCCTACTGTGCTGTTTTTAGCCAAAATGTTGTATGACAGCCATGTTTGTTTTTCTGACATGCCTGTCCATATAAATATACAGTAGCACTCTTTAAAGGTGGTCAGTCCTGACATTTCAGATGTAACAATCATGGTTATGACGTTGTCCAGACATATAGCTTTATTTACAGGAGGTATCAAATGCCAAGTCTCCTATTATAGTCATATCAAATACTGCCTTAGTCCAAAGAGTATTCCTTCTACTGTAACATCATTTAGAAACATTCTATATCGCCAACTACTGATATACAGGTATAGCGATGCACTCCATCTGAGTTTAGTTGGTAGGCTACATCAAGGATTGATTGATGATGATGCTTTTATGTTTCCTCCATAAAGACGTTGAAACCACATTGTTCATAATCAATTGTTGGGAAACAGTGTTGTACAGAACTCAACAGATGCTTCCTTTTGATATTGAGCGAAAGGGCATCGATGTCTGATGTTTCACACAGCCACCCTCACGACAGTGTAAATTCCCAGTCTAGACAGGAGAGGGGTTTTTGTACAGGGATGTATCACAGTGCAGAATAACGGCCACAGTGATATAGCCCATGACAAAAACTCTTCCCCATTGATGCAGATGCTGGAGTTAGAGTGTGTGTTAGGGCAGAAACTAGGTGAAGAGCGTAGTGTGTGTTTCTCATACGTTTGGTTCACCATGGTTGATATATTCATAGGTAGTTACTGTATCTTTAATTATACTGTTTTATCAACATATTTATCACCTGTTAATTATGGAGAAACATTTATCGATGAGAATTGGACATAAAGTTGGTATGAAGTGGAAAACCAGTTTATGCATAAACATGATTTCCAATTCTATTATGATAGATTTTTTAAGGTTGATTGTTAATGAAAGTTTATTGGGGGAAAACTATGGTGTCAATGTTGGAGATAAAATAACAAATAGTTTTATTGAGGGAGTCGCTATGTGGCATGAGATTTTGTACTGGCATGTATCACTGTGTACACTGGGAGCCACAATGATATACACCAGTACAAAAACCTCAGCACAAGTGGTTACCTCTCATGACAGATCATACTGGAATGGTCAAAATACACCTTATATTTTACCTTTATTTAACTAGGCAAGTCAGCTAAAAACAAATTCTTATTTCAATGACAGCCTAGGAACAACCATTGAATTCTGTCTGCACTTTTAAACATTCTCACATCGCATCTCGCATTTTTTTTAAATATTATGTTCATGACTTTAATCATCATATTTGGAAAAACAATGAATTGTCTGGACTTAAGAAAGTAACATATTGACATTTTAAAGTAAAACTATTTGTCACATATAGATGTTTCGACAAATGTCAAATTTTCACTGCAAACGAAGAAAAAAAATTGCATAAATACATTATCCTTACTGTGAGAGCATTTGACGTGGGTTTTTGTAATGGTGTGTGCCACTGTGTATGGGGGCAGCCACAGTGATACACACCACTACGAAAACCTCAGCCCATGTACTGGTCATGGCAGCACATACTTACTGAAACCTCAACAGACTCTGTGCCAAGTGACTGCTTAGCGGACTGCTTATAAGACAAAACCTGGCCCAATACAAAAATATTCAGTGCAGATTTAGTGCACTGATTACAAATATCAAATACTGATATTCAACTGTGCATTACACAGACCTTATACCATAGTTATACATACTTTCAAAAATACTTATTGTTTTCTTTAGTTACAGTGGAAGTTGGAAGTTTACATACACTTAGGTTGGAGTCATAAAAACTTGTTTTTCAACCACATTTCTTGATAACAAAGTATAGTGTTGGCAAGTTGGTTAGGACATCTAATTTTTAGGACAAGTAATTTTTCCAACAATTGTTTACAGACAGATTATTTCACTTATAACTCACCGTATCACAATTCCAGTGGGTCAGAAGTTTACATACACTAAGTTGACTGTGCCTTTAAACTGCTTGGAGAAATGTCTTCTGGTCTGGTGAAACAAAAATAAAACTGTTTGGCCATAATGACCAGGAAAAAAGGGGATGCTTGCAAGCCGAAGAACACCATCCCAACCGTGAAGCACGGGGGTGGCAGCATCATGTTGTGGGGGTGCTTTGCTGCAGGAGGGACTGGTGCACTTCACAAAATAGATGGAATCATGAGGAAAGGAAATTATGTGGATATATTGAAGCAACATCTCAAGACATCAGTCGGAAAGTTAAAGCTTGGTTGCAAATGGGTCTTCCAATTGGACAATGACCCCAAACATACTTCCAAAGTTGTGGCAAAATGGCTTAAGGACAACAAAGTCAAGGTATTGGAGTGGCCATCACAAAGCCCTGATCTCAATCCTATAGAAAATTTGTGGACAGAACTGAAAAAGCGTGTGCGAGCAAGGAGACCTAGAAACCTGACTGAGTTACACCAGCTCTGTCAGGAGGAATGGGCCACAATTCACCCAACTTATTGTGGTCAAGGTCGTGAAAGGCTACCCAAAACGTTTGACCCAAGTTAAACAATTTAAAGGCAATGCTACCAAATACTAATAGAGTGTATGTAAAATTCTGACCCACTGGGAATGTGATGAAAGCAATTAAAGCTGAATTAAATCATTCTCTCTATTTACATTTTTACTCTACATTTCACATTCTTAAAATAAAGTGGTGATCCTAATTGACCTAAAACAGGGAATTTGTACACGGATTAAACGTCAGGAATTGTGAAAAACTGAATTTAAATGCATTTGGCTAAGGTGTATGTAAACTTCCGAATTCAACTGTATGACAAAAGGTAACTACAACTGTAATATCAAAATACCAATGGGTCGACACTTTTCTTAGCTGAGCTACGCCGATCTGAAAATATTTGCCATATAATTTGCTCAGTCATATTCACAATAAGAGGTAGCAGTGGTAGGTCTTTAATAATTTGTTGAACAAGTAACTAAATTTGCAATAATTGTTTACATTGTCATATCATTTGTCATAAACTGATGTTGATGTATGGATGGACAGAAACATAGATTAACATACAAATGAATGATGATTAAAATAAAATAACAGACAAAGTGGGAACATTTTGGCCTTGTGGTAGAACGTATCCACACTGGATATTATTTATGTAATGACAGGAAACCAGCCATGTCATTCACCACACTGAGGGAACAGGTGCTTCCTCATAACATAGGCACACTGACTGAAATCTTTTCTGGACTGAGAGTAGATAGAGCCCTCTGAAACAACCACTATTTTATGAAACTAAGTAATGAAACCAACTAATCTAAGTCAGCAAGCATTCAGACTTTAGCCTCACAGGGTTGGTCTTCAATTGTACTGTCAAAGTTAATCTTAAATATATTTATATCAAATGTTTTTAGTAGGCACAGTTATCCAGAGCAATTAGGGTAAAGTGCCTTGCTCATGGGCACATTGACAGACTTTTCACTTAGTCTTCTTGGGGATTTGAACCAGTGACCTTTTGGTTACTGATCCAATTATCTTAACTGCTAGGCTACCTGTCATTCAAATAACAACCAAATTCTTGTTTTTGAGAAAATGTATGCCATTATGTAGCTAGAGAGTCCACACGCCTGGCACACCACTGAACTCAGTCCCTGAAGGCAAGGATGACAACTGGCAGATACTGCAGCCTACGGAGTTGGATATCATTTTACTACATGCCGTACAGCTCTGGAACTAGAAAAGTTATGTGGCACTGCAGTGTGATCAAAACAACTGTCACAAAGTGCTAACATGTCCTCCCCTCCCTCAACCCACATTATTAGTCAACACACAACACAATATTTGCCATTTCATGTTTGACTGACATTAAGAAGGGCTAGGTATAAGCTAAAGATCTCTTCCCTGCAGTGATGTAGTCAAGTCACTAAACCTTGAGTCCAAGTCGAGTCTCTCGAGTTCGAGTCAGAGTCCTTGAGTTCAAAGTCGAGTAATACGGAATTACAATACGGAAATCGGTATTGCAAATCAGTCAAGCTAATTCAGGACCTACTGTACTGTAACTATGTTGAATTAAGCAAAGGAGAGAGAATTTCTGACAACAAACACAGCATTGGTTCACCTCCTACCTCAATAACCGCAATTAGTACGTCACACTTTGAGGCAAGTTCAGAGGAGTCCCCATAACCAGCGGTGTCCCACTCCTACATGCTCCCACTTGACCAGATCTACAGACAACACAGTGTCCAATTCCACTGCCACGCAGACGTCACACAGGTGAACATGAAAACAAATCCTGACACATCATCTGCTTTGTCAACATTGTCCAACTGTCTGGAAGAGGTCAAATCTCGGATGCAGAACAACCTCCTCCAACTCAACAGCAGCAAGACATAAGCAATGCTGATAAGCACACCCCAGCAGATCACCAACTCCTGCAGCATCCGCCCTGCCATAGATGGCCACATCATCCCACTCACGTCAGTCATCCCTAATTTTGGTGTGAAATTCGACCCGTCTCTCTCCTTCCATGCCCACATAAGTCACTTCTGTAAAATGTCATTCGTTCAACTGAAGAACATTTCCCTGTTGCTCCTCCTTGACCAGAGTGATGGTGTTGTGTGTCCATGAAGTAGAGGAGCTGTTGCTCCTCCTTGACCAGAGTGATGGTGTTGTGTGTCCATGAAGTAGAGGAGCTGTTGCTCCTCCTTGACCAGAGTGATGGTGTTGTGTGTCCATGTCAGGTTCTCTGTGATTTGGATGCAGAGGAACTTGAAGTCACTGACTCTTGCCACAGCAGTCCCATCGATGTGGATTGGGCATATCCTTCTCCCTGCTTCCTGAAGTTGACAATCACTTCTTTCTTTTTGCTGATATTGAAGGATAGGTTGTTGTTCTGGAAACGCACTGCTAGGTCTCTTACCTCTTCCCTTGTCTCATCACTGTTGTTGATCAGGCCTACAACCGTGGTGTCATCTGAAAACTTGGTGATGGAGTTGGTGTCGTGTCTGGCCCCGTGTTAAGAGTCAGTGTAGTGGAGGTATTTTTGAGAGTCAGTGTAGTGGAGGAGTTGTTGCCAATCCTCAGCTGTTGTAGCCTGTGGTCTGCCTGTCAGGAAGTCCAGTATCCAGTTGCAAAGGACGGAGTCTAGACCCAGGGCCCGAGCTTGGAGGGAACAATGGTATTGAATGCTGAACTCTAGTTAATGAACAGCATTCTCACATAGGTGTTCCTCTTGTTCAGGTGTGATAGAGCTGTATGGTTTGCAATGGAGATGGCATCTTGAGTGGATCTGTTGGAGTGTTAAGCAAATTGGAGTGGGTCTAGTGTGTCTGGCATGCTGGCCTTGATGTGTGCCAGCCTTTCAAAGGACTTTATGATGACAGGGGTGAGTGCAACGGGGTCATTTAGGCATGTCAGCTTGGTTTTCTTGGGCACTGGAATGATTGTAGTCTTCTAATTGTTTCTATAGAGACGACCAATTAAGTGATGGTTGGCCATGAATGTTTTTTGGCCTAATGTCTGTGTTAAGCGTTGACCTAGATTATACATATCAAATTCGGGAATGATGGCCACCACTCACGACCAACTACCAGCAAATGTGTGGAAACAAGGAACAGAGATTTTGACCAATGATTGTCAATCCTGTGTGTCACCAAGGTATCACACCCAAAGTATCTGGAAATAAATAGCCCTATGTTAAGGGATTTTTTTATCAATAATGACTAATTATGTATACATTTCAATCAGGACTGACTAATCAGAATACTATCATGTTACTGTATAGATGTATGAATTTTCTTTTTATCCTAGTACTGAATACAATGTGTGTAATTATAATCAAGAAGTAGAACAATGACTGTCTGTTCCTTGGTAGAAATCAATGAACTCATTGCCAGACTGGCTAGAATGCTTATCTACACAGGGAGACCTTGGCTCGGGTCATAAAGGATCTAAATTAGGAGAGACGATGTAGGAAGGCTTGAGAACTACACAGCCTTTGTACCGGGGTGAAGAGACGGGACAGTTCGAAAACTAATGATGTCATTTTCAGTTTATAACCTGTGGTAAACTGTATCATGTTCAGTACTGTCAAGGTTTTCTGTATGAGAAGGAGAGTCAGACCAGAATGCAGCGTGTCGATAGCGATTCATGTTTAATGAAAAAAACACACTAAACACAAACACTACAAAACAATAAACGTAACGAAAACCGAAACAGCCTATACTTGTGTACATACACACAGAACAAGGACATCAAGACACTAAGGACAATCACCCACAAAACCCAACACCAAACAGGCTACCTAAATATGGTTCCCAATCAGAGACAATGACGAACACCTGCCTCTGTTTGAGAACCATATCAGGCCAAACATAGAACTAGACAAACTAGACATGAAACATAGAATGCCCACTCAGCTCACACCCTGACCAACCAAAACATAGAAATATACAAAGTAAACTATGGTCAGGTCAGGGTGTGACAGTACACCCCCCCTCCCCCCTCCCCCTCCCCCCCCAAGGTGCGGACTCCGACCGCAAAACCTGAACCTATAGGGGAGGGTCTGGGTGGGCATCTGTCCGCGGTGGCGGCTCTGGTGCTGGCCCCCACTTCACCTTAGTCTTCCCCCACCTTATCCTCTTCCGTGGCCTCCTCACCATGGCAACTCTTCTCAATGGACAGAGGGACGGCAGCTCGGGACAGAGGGGCGGAAGCTCTGGACAGAGGGGCGGCAGCTCCTGGCTGACTGGCGACCCCTGGCTGACTGGCAGATCTGGAAGAGTCTGGTCGACTGGCAGATCTGGAAGAGTCTGGTCGACTGGCAGATCTGGAAGAGTCTGGTCGACTGGCAGATCTGGAAGAGTCTGGTCGACTGGCAGATCTGGAAGAGTCTGGTCGACTGGCAGATCTGGAAGAGTCTGGTCGACTGGCAGATCTGGAAGAGTCTGGTCGACTGGCAGATCTGGAAGAGTCTGGTCGACTGGCAGATCTGGAAGAGTCTGGTCGACTGGCAGATCTGGAAGCTCCATGCTGACTGGCTGCTCCATGCTGACTGGCTGCTCCATGCTGACTGGCTGCTCCATGCTGACTGGCAGCTCTGGCTGCTCCATGCTGACTGGCTGCTCCATGCTGACTGGCTGCTCCATGCTGACTGGCTGCTCCATGCTGACTGGCTGCTCTGGCTGCTCCATGCTGACTGGCGGCCCTGGCTGCTCCATGCTGACTGGCGGCCCTGGCTGCTCCATGCTGACTGGCGGCCCTGGCTGCTCCATGCTGACTGGCGGCCCTGGCTGCTCCTTGCAGACTGGCGGCCCTGGCTGCTCCTTGCAGACTGGCGGCTCTGGCGGCATCCTGCAGACTGGCAGCTTTGGCGGCATCCTGCAGACTGGCAGCTCCTTGCAGACTGGCAGCTCCTTGCAGACTGGCAGCTCCTTGCAGACTGGCAGCTCCTTGCAGACTGGCAGCTCCTTGCAGACTGGCAGCTCCTTGCAGACTGGCAGCTCTGAACAGGCGGGAGACTCCGGCAGCGCTGTAGAGGAGGAAGGCTCTAACAGCGCTAAACAGGCGGGAGACTCCGACAGCGCTGGAGAGGAGGAAGGCTCCGGCAGCGCTGGACAGGCGAGGCGCACTGTAGGCCTGATGCGTGGTGCTGGCACTGGTGGTACTGGGCCAGCCGGAGGGCTGGGGTGTGGAGGTGGTACTGGAAAGACCGCACTGGAGCTCTTGAGCACCGAGCCTGCCCAACCTTACCTGGTTGAATGCTCACGGTCGCCCTGCCAGTGCGGCGAGGTGGAATAGCCCGCACTGGGCTATGCAGGCGAACCGGAGACACCGAGCGCAAGGCTGGTGCCATGTAAGCCGGCCCAAGGAGACGCACTGGGGACCAGCTGCGTAGAGCCGGCTTCATGGCACTTGGCTCGATGCTCACTCTAGCCCGGCCGATACGCAGAGCTGGAATGTACCGCACTGGGCTATGCACCCGCACTGGAGACACCGTGCGCACCACAGCATAACACGGTGCCTGCCCGGTCTCTCTAGCCCCCCGGTAAGCACAGGGAGTTTGCGCAGGTCTCCTACCTGGCGTAGCCATACTCCCTGTTAGCCCCCCCCCCCCCAATAAATTTTTGGGGCTGCCTCTCGGGCTTCCTTGCCAACCGTGTTCCCTCATATCGCCGGCTCCTTTCTCCGGCTGCCTCTGCTCTCCTAAGTGCCTCCACCTGTTCCCATGGGAGGCGATCTCTTCCAGCCAGTATCTCCTCCCAAGTGTAACAGCCCTTGCCATCCAAAACGTCCTCCCATGTCCATTCCTCTTTACGCTGCTCCTGCCTGTTGACACGCCGCTTGGTCCAGTTGTGGTGGGTGATTCTGTCACGGTTTTCTGTATGAGAAGGAGAGTCGGACCAAAATGCAGCGTGTCGATTGCGATTCATGTTTAATGAAAAACACACTAAACACAAACACTACAAAACAATAAACGTAACGAAAACCGAAACAGCCTATACTTGTGTACATACACACAGAACAAGGACACTAAGGACAATCACCCACAAAACCCAACACCAAACAGGCTACCTAAATATGGTTCCCAATCAGAGACAATGACGAACACCTGCCTCTGATTGAGAACCATATCAGGCAAAACATAGAACTAGACAAACTAGACATGAAACATAGAATGCCCACTCAGCTCACACCCTGACCAACCAAAACATAGAAATATACAAAGTAAACTATGGTCAGGGTGTGACAAGTACTCTCCAGAATAAATGCTGCTGATTGATTTTGAGACTGGTCTCTGTCCATTTTATGCAAATAAGAGCCTTACAAATTCTTAGGAATTGACAGTGTTTCATTTTAATTGGGTATTAAAACATGTAGGAATTTAATTCCTGTAACACCTTATCAGGATTAATAACTATCAAGATGATGCTCAAGATGCTTCCCATACATCAACATTCACAACAGATTGAGAGTGAGCCCCTGTTTTCTCTAAAAGGACAGGAATAAAAATATGCTCACACTTTCATCCAAAGTTAACTTCATGCAACACTTCCGTTTTGATGGGAAGTGCATCTCCCCAGGGAAGGAGCCAACCATCAAGATGCCACAAAATAAAGTTCATGAAGCAATAGTTTGAAATGAATTGGGTTTTTAGTTTAGGGGCAGATAAACAATTATCACTGTGATTACTATTTCGACTACTGGGGGAAAGGGACCCAAGTCACGATAACTTCTGGTAAGTAGCCTTAACATTCAGACCTAAAGAGGTTATTTAATTATTGACACATAACTAGTGACTATTTGGGTTATTTTGACTGATTTTGTACGAAGTATTGGTCAGACCATTCACTGTGACAACTACTTTGACTACTGGGGGAAAGGGACCATGGTGACCGTGTCCACAGGTAAAACAAAAACATATTCTGTTTATTTTTACATTATTATTGAGGTTGGAGTTTGAGTTAAAAGTCCCTCTCTCCTAAAGGCTTGAAATATTTATTTTTGGTCTTCACTTGCGGTAGTTTTTGTGCGTGGCACGTATTGAAAGATTGCACTGTGACAATGCTTTTGACTACTGGGGGAAAGGCACAATGGTTACCGTTTCATCAGGTAAGAAAAAGCATTATGATTTCATCAAATGTGTCAGTGATCATTCGAAAAGTCAAATACATGTGGTTTTTATACAACTCGATTCTAGGCTTCATTTAGTCAATTTGCTAAATTGAATTGAGGATCAAAAACAGTAACGGTAGGCCCACTCTATAACAAAGGCATATTCATAATCTGGACAAAAACAACTGAAATTCGTTGATGTGATTTTAAAACGAACCTTTAAAAAGTATGATGGATGATTTTAAATATCGAACTACATTGGCACAGGTTTTTGTGCATAGCCTGTATTGGTTATTTGCACTGTGACTACGGTTTTGACTACTGGGGGAAAGGGACAATGGTTACTGTTTCATCAGGTGAGACTTTCAATTGAAAATGCTGTAATCTTACAAATACATTTTGAAGCCGTTTATATCCTTCTGCTTTAGGTTATTATATTAAAGGTTTGTCACTTTTAATCTGCAATGGAATTAAGATACATGTCTATAATGAAGCCTTTTTGAATTAAAGTGTGCCAAACAAACTTAAAGTAAAACATCATAACCTAACATTACAGTAAACGTAAATATCAGAAAGTATACAAAATAATTGTGTTCCTTTTGCGCATTTTGGTTAAGAATGGGAATAAGAGGGTATAGTAGTATCTGGGGAGAATGCTTTTTATGCCACTTGTCAAGGTAATTGAACACAGTGCTACGCTGCTTTTGACTATTGGGGTCAGGGTACAATAGTAACCGTTTCAGGTAAGAATCTAATTTTGGTTGATGCAAGGTATAGTTCATAGTGGAAAATGATCGCTTAAATTTAAGGACAAATATTTAATCAATAAAAATATTTATGTTTAATCAATCAAAACGTATATAGCCTACAGTCTTAACTACCTGTCTTTTATCAGTGGATATTGTATTTTACGTTTTTGATAACACATTCAACTCGGTGTAACCTATGTGCATGTATTTGGAGTGAACAATATCCTACCCTGGTAATAAATCATCATGTATTAAACCTAGCCTACTAAATGAATGTTAAATAACCTGACAACGTAAAATAGAACAGGTCCTTAGAATTGTTAACTATTTTATTTGGTCAGTGTTGGTTGATTTATGTATTTATTTTTTAATGGTGTATTCTATAAAACTGTTGGGCTTTATGGAGTATTTGTAACACATTATTTATCTTACAGCCTCATCAACTGCTCCGACTTTGTTCCCTCTTGCGCAATGTGGCTCCGGGACCGGAGATATGATGACTCTGGGTTGCATTGCCACTGGCTTCACGCCTGCCTCCCTCACCTTCAAATGGAATGACGAAGGCGGGAATTCCCTGACTGATTTCGTTCAGTACCCTGCGGTCCAAACCGGTGGAAGCTACATGGGAGTCAGTCAACTCCGTGTAAAGAGAGCAGACTGGGACAGTAAAAAATTTGAGTGCGCCGTGGAACATTCTGCTGGATCAAAGAAAGTACCAGTGAAAAAACAACGTAAGATGTATTTGTTTATCCATTTAATTACATATGTCACAAAAAATAATAATAATATATTATTGAGTTTAATGTATTTATATCCATGTAGCCTATTAATCTACTAATTTCGTAAAAAACAGCCTCTGTGATAATCATAATTTGCTGGTAATTTTATGTTTAGTTTTGTTGAAAGACACATTTTTAGAAATCAAAATATTGAAGACAATAAGCTTATGAAATCTGAATAAGACTTAAAAATTGCACATGTTTTAGCTGGAAAATTCCACTGCTGAAATTATGGACTATACAGCCTAGGGTACAATAATTTTGATGCCTACATATTACAATTGTTATCAACGCACATGCAGTAATTTAGTAACACCTAAATCATTTAGTAACACCTAAATTACCTGACACCTTCCGCAAATTAAACAATAAATGCATTAAAACGTAGTCATTGCTAATTGCCGTTCACTGTAACAATCAACATGTGTGTCACTGTCACCCACTGTAGAATAAACCATTTAGGCCAAGGTATAAACATTGATAGGTGTCAGTCTAGTTGTGGTGAATGTGCTATGGCACTAGGATGAGGGTTGGTTGGAGTGGCTGTAGCTTGCCCCTTTAGTTGCTGACTATTTAAGTCATCTCCCCTAAGAAGACATGCATCAAACAGTGTTGAGCTCTTTTTGCTTTCGTCTGCCAGCATAATTATTCTATGTCCACAGTCTAAGACGGTATATACTTTGATATACACTTTTTAAAAATGAAAGAATATTTACTTGAATAGTACCGATTCAAAGTTTGGTAACAGAATGACAGCACAAACCGTCATTCTGTTACCAAATTTTGTGTCTTCACTGTTCTTCAAGTAAATGTGTTTTTGTCAAATTTTCTGTGGAAATTGTAAAAATGAGTCCTTGTGGATAGAGTTGCATGGTTTGTTTAACTTTGCAATCTCTGATTTTAGTTTGAAAAACATTTTAGAAGTGAAATATCGGAGTCTCACTGTCACTCTGTTACCATGACATTTCCCATAAGCTGTTTAGCTGTTCTATTCATCTTTACTGCGCATGTGTAGCCTATGCCAGCTTCTGCAAATGTATGTTGTTTTCACTCTGCTTCTGCATATATATATATATATATATATATATGTGTGTATGTTTGTTTTTTAGCGGAATATCTGCAGCAGCCGTCTCTTTACGTAATGACCCCCTCTAAAGAGGAGATGTCAGAAAATAAGACGGCTTCCTTCGCCTGCTTTGCCAATGACTTTTCACCCCGTACACACACAATCAAATGGATGAGGATGGAAAAAGGAACAGAACAAGAAGTTGTATCTGATTTCAAGAGTTCTTGTGAGAGTGAGAAGAAGAGTGAGACAACTCTGTACAGCACAACCAGCTATCTCAGAGTCAATGAGAGTGAGTGGAAGAGTGAAGAAGTAACATTCACTTGCGTGTTTGAGAACAAAGCTGGAAATGTGAGGAGAACTGTGGGCTACACTTCATCAGATGGTGAGTAAAATACATCAGATTATCTTCTCTTGGTATCTCATTAAAGGAGCATCAAGAAGCAGGGCTTTTGTGACAGAGCTCTAGGCCAGATTGAAAAGTTAGCACATTTTTCTAATTAGCACTTAAAGGTTTTTCTTAAATTGCATAAAAATAGCCCATGCATGAAAAGGGATTGATTGTGACCAGCCAGCTGGAGGGAAAACAGAATAGCCTACATTGATCCAAAACATACAAACTGTTTACATTTTAATTGCTGTTGTCACAAACAGCTTGGTGAACATTCCTTACATCCTTTCTCAGCAGGTCCAGTCCATGGACATTCAGTAGTCATTACGATCATCGAGCCGTCTCTTGAGGATATGCTTATGAACAAAAAAGCGCAGCTTGTGTGTGATGTCAATGAACTAGTTCCTGGCTTCCTGAGCGTCAAATGGGAAAATGACAATGGAAAGACCTTAACCAGCCGAAAGGGTGTCACTGACAAAATTGCCATACTTGACATCACTTATGAGGACTGGAGCAATGGGACAGTATTCTACTGCGCTGTAGATCACATGGAAAACCTGGGGGACTTGGTAAAGAAAGCCTACAAGAGGGAGACCGGTAAGACAAACTGCTTTGGTTTCCCTCTCACTTTTCTTTTTACTTAATTGGGATTCCATATTTACAATGTTTCAAAACCTATTAAACAGATATCCAATTGTCCATCATGTGGGAATTAAAAATGATGATAGGAGATTGTGTAGACTAGTGAAAAGTGACTTTAATTGTCAGAGTTGCAAAGAACCAAATGGAGCTGATAGCAATTTGATCTGATTAAATCAGATGATGACTGACTGCAAAATGACAAAATGCTTGTCTATGGAGGGTCCCTTTGATCTCTCAAGACAAAACTCCTGTGAGGGAAGACATTGTTTGATTGGCTTAATATAGGCAGCACTTAGCTAAATGTAAATTGTTTGCCAAGTACTTGCATGGGGAGAAGCGCTGACTGTTCTCTCATGCTTCCAGGAGGAGTTCCACAGCGTCCATCTGTCTTTCTGCTGGCTCCAGCAGAACAAACTAGTGATAATACGGTGACCCTGACTTGCTACGTCAAAGACTTCTACCCCAAGGACGTTTTAGTGGCTTGGCTTGTTGACGATGAGCCGGTGGAGAGAACGAGCAGTTCAGCATTGTACCAATTCAACACCACTAGCCAGATTCAATCAGGAAGGACCTACTCTGTCTACAGTCAGCTCACATTTAGCAATGACTTGTGGAAGAACGAAGAAGTGGTCTATAGCTGTGTAGTTTACCACGAAAGCATGATCAAGTCCACAAAAATTCTTATGAGAACCATTGACAGAACCTCAAACCAACCCAACCTAGTTAACCTCAGCTTGAATGTGCCTCAGAGATGCATGGCCCAGTAGAGGTTGTGTTGTGTTTTGTTGATGTGTGTTGCTGCGTGTTACCTCTGCTGTTTGTGTCAGTGACATAACATGTTGTGTGTCTTTTAAGTGCAGAATCAAAATCCAAATAAAAACTTTAAATCATTAATCCTGTTTATGTACTGTATGTCATGCAGTTCCTACTCATGTCTGTCCCGTCTCCCCACTTTTGTGCATAGCTTCAGTATCTCTGTTTGGGGAAAATGTCAACTCTCACACTACTAGAACTAATGATAAAGTGACAATACAAGTCAAGCAAAGTATTGATGCTTCACATTTGCAATCAGGCCAAATTACCATGCAATTTTTCTGTAATAGAGTATTGGTGGACACTGAATAATGTATTAGTATAAAGCTTATTTTGCACACATTGTCTTATACACAATAGAGAAGTGATATACACGCACATTGTTAAAATGTTCCCCTGATGACAGGAATGAACTATGGAAGTGTAGCTCTAGCATTAGCAACCCAGTTATCTGCTGTTTCAGATATTCTCCTCATGTTTTTGGTGTAATCAGATGTAGTGCATTGAACTTAATCAGGCTGTCCTGTCTTCTTGTTGTTTGGCTTTGTGTGCTTCTGTTCCCGCTACTGGGTCTCACCTATAGAAATGCTATATGCCTGTTCTATTGATTCAAGTCTACCACCATGGGTTTGGAAATGGATGAGATATGACTAGGGTTCGTTCACAAGAAGCAAGCCAAGCCAAGTAGAAGTTGGAAGTCCCCATTGATCGGCAAGTGTGCCGTTTGGCCAAAGCAAGTCAGGGTCACCTTCACTGCTGGTTTGATATCCTCATGTTTTAGATTTTCAATGTGTTTTATTTGTTAAGTAATAACTCAGTAATTGATGAAAGGTCATAGGGGGTGAGGCAGAAAAAACATGCTCAAGTCCAATAGACAAAGTATGCTTTCAATTTTTTTCTCACGTCCTACCGAATATGGTATTATCTATGATTGATACCGGAGACAGTATTATCTATGACTGATACCAGAGACAGTATTATCTATGACTGATACCGGAGACAGTATTATCTATGACTGATACCAGAGACAGTATTATCTATGACTGATACCGGAGACAGTATTATCTATGACTGATACCGGAGACAGTATTATCTATGACTGATACCGGAGACAGTATTATCTATGACTGATACCGGAGACAGTATTATCTATGACTGATACCGGAGACAGTATTATCTATGACTGATACCTGAGACAGTATTATTTATGATTGATACCGGAGACAGTATTATCTATGACTAATACCGGAGACAGTATTATCTATGATTGATACCAGAGACAGTATTATCTATGACTGATACCGGACACAGTATTATCTATGACTGATACCGGAGAAAGTATTATCTATGACTGATACCGGAGACAATATTATCTATGACTGATACCGGAGACAGTATTATCTATGACTGATACCGGAGACAGTATTATCTATGACTGATACCGGAGACAGTATTATCTATGACTGATACCGGAGACAGTATTATCTATGACTGATACCGGAGACATTATTATCTATGATTGATACCGGAGACAGTATTATCTATGACTAATACCGGAGACAGTATTATCTATGACTGATACCGGAGACAGCTGTACTATGCATTGTTTCCCATAAAACAGTTCAAAGTATACCCATTCCAACCGTTTGACACTTATTGATAGCCCATTTAGATCTGTAATGAACAGTAAGGGTAGGCTACATGCAAAACTCCCCCTTGTTAACAATATGGCTGGAGCGATGGCGGAACTAAGATCTATGACAAATACTTTCAGATTTCTTAGGAGCCATCAAGAAGTGTCCAGAAGTTGGGGTTTGTGATTGGGTTTCAGACTGGGCACCAGAGTGATGAGTAACTGTTTTGACTGCCTACTGACACTGTTCTCATATCCACATGCAGATTGTCTCGTGTTGACTGACTGTCCATGCAGCAACACCATGGAAACCGACAGGGACAGCATGGGAAAAACAGCCTTCACCTTCATCATACTCTTCCTCATAACTCTGCTGTATGGCGTTGGAGCAACTGCCATCAAGGTAATGCCTTGTTGGGAATCTGTGGTTTTTACTAAATGGGATAAGCTTTTGTCAGATTTGACTTTTTTGTAGCAGGTTAGGGGAAAGGGGGATACCTAGTCAGTTGTCTTGCACATTTAACCCAACCCCTCTGAATCATAGAGGTGCAGGGGGCTGCCATAATCAACATCCACATTTTCAGAGCTGAGGGAAATGTGGGTTAGCTGCCTTCCTTGCTCAGGGGCAGAACAACAGATTTTTACCTTGTCAGCTCAGGGACTCAAACCAGCAACCTTTCGGTTACTGACCCAATGCTCTAACCACTAGGCTACCTGCCGCAGCAAGTTAGGAGAATTAACGTAGCAGGTTAGGAGAATTAGGATAAGGTTAGGAAAGAGGTTAGGGTTAGCTAAAATGACAAAAATAAAGTTAACTTGACAAAAGCTGTATCCCTTCTAGCCATGACCGTAGTGTGGGAAGAGTAGAGGGAAAGGAATACATTTTGGTTTTGAAAGTTCCATAGTCTGTATGGATCCACATTCAAACAAACAATCCATGTATGCGTGGTAGAACTTTCAGTAGCAACATGAACAGATTCTAGCAAGACATGAATGTACACATAGGCCTATTTTGTGTGTTGCAATTCTCTGCAAGAGGCATACTAGTGAGAGGGAGTACAGTAATAACCTAAATATATTATATATAACTTACATTATAACTATATTATTATATAGGCCTAATAGTTATATTACATATAAGTATAGTTAATTACACAAGTCATTTTTTTGAAGTGTCAGCTAACAAAAATAATAATTGCATCTAAATAGATGTCACAATTATTGTAAGTAATTTAAGTGAACAAATGTTTGCTTCTTATTTCAGGTGAAATGAAGAAACTGAGTTTGAAGTACTTGAAGAAGATATTACTTTTCATACTTACAATACAGTATATGAATGGATACAATACATGTAACTGTTCTCCTGCTTGTCTTTATTGTTGATTTTGTTTGAATAGTTCAACTGTAGAGGTTAGATTTGTAAATATTTCATTGTGCCTTTTTAAACTATTAAGATAATAAAGTGTAACTGAAGTGAACAACAGTGTATTGTTCTTCCCTTAGCATTTCTCCATTCATTACAAAGAACATGCAGCTAGAATGATGCATTCTAATATATTATAAACATTGAAGAAACACATTTATTAATTACGGTTACATTAGTATACGTTTTTTAAAGTTATTTTAGAACTGCGTGGCTGTTGTGATGTGTGGATGAATCTACAGTAAGTAATCTACATCTTATTTTTGCTGGATGCTGTTTGTGCACTGGGTTCTGCATGAACACATCTGGAATCAGTGGGCCTTGCTAAACTTGGTATGCAAACTATTCAGAAATAGCTTGATGGGTTGTCAAAACAACGAAAGTGTAACACCGAGTGGTAAGAAGTTACATAACAGAAATGTAGAAGAGAACTCTTCATGCAGATAGCTCAGAAACATGCAAATGGCAACTGATTTCCTTAAGCAGAAGTAGACCTCACACCTGGCTTCTAATACACACGGTTGCTCAACATGTTTCACTTCTGTTTTTTGGGATGCTTTTTTGGGACCAGGGTGTTACCCCACGCTTCCGCCTGCTGCATTCCCTGTTCGCTGAGGCCTGTCCTGCTCTAACACCTGTGATTCACAACCCTCCAACTCCACATCTGACCACTACCATTACCAGTTCTCAGTGCCCAGCCAGCCAGCTACCTAATAGGTCCATAGTGCCATCTAGGTTATGTTAAAAGGCATTACACTCAGCCCAGGCCTGGTTTTCATAGACTGGGTTACTTTAAACTGCATAAAAAAAAGGTATGAAGAATTTGATTAAAAGTTTACAATCTGACTTTACATCTTGTTAATCACCAAATCGGAAAAAATGTTCAAAGTCAAAAAGTGGCACTGAATTTTCTTCCTCCTTCCACTTTGTATTAGTGCAGCGGGTCATTCCTCCAAATATCACACTGTATCCTCTCTGGGAGGAACTGAAGGTGGGATCAAAGGTGGGAATCCTCTGCATCCTGAGTGGGTTCTACCCTGACAAGCTGAGTGTGGAGTGGCTGCTGGATGACAAGACTGTGACCACATCTCCAGTCCAGCGGAAGCTGCAGAGTGTAGAAGGTGAGGAGAAAACATTCAGCCTGAACAGCCAGCTGGAGCTGGACCGGAGCCAATGGACTCAAGGGTCAGAGGTCACATGCAAGGCAACCCACAATGCAGCACAAGGACCACCTACAGGAACACCAGTCTCCAGGACCATCAGCATTTGCTCAGGTGGGTTTCAGTGACAGAACTGTGTATTGGGCCAGAGGATGGGTATAGAAAAGTGTACAATTGAAAAACCTAGTAACAATCCAAATCTACAAGTCTTGTGACTTCTCCATCTGTTTTCCTTTCAGCGTTTCTCTCGTCTACTCCATCCATCGACTTGGAGACCCCCAGATTCAGGACAGTGATGACACAGACTGAGGTAACAGCTACATGTGTTGTCCACTCTGCATATGACGCCAAAGTGTCCTGGCTTCTGGATGGAAAAGACCCAACCAGTAGGACCCCAGTGAACCAGGCCAGCAGGACAACTCAGAGCATCAGCAGTAACCTGACTCTTCCCTCAAGTCAATGGAAAACCCTGAACACAATAACATGCAGAGCTGAACATCGCTGCTTCAACTCCACAGAGAAGACCAGTAATGTTAAAGGTTAGAATGGAACTTTTCGATCATATATTTGTATTTTTTATTTTATTTTATTGAACCTTTATTTAACTAGGCAAGTCAGTGAAGAACAAATTCCTATTTACAACGACGGCCTACCAAAAGGCAAAAGGCCTCCTGAGGGGATGGGGTCTGGGATTAAAAATGAATAACTAAATAAAATATAAATACAGGACAAAACACACATCACGACAAGAGAGACAACACAACACTACATAAAGAGAGACCTAAGACAACAGCATAGCAAGGCAGCAACACATGACAACACAGCAAATCAAATCCAATCAATTTTTTTGCCACGTGCGCCAAATACAACAGGTGTAGTGAAATGCTTACTTACAGTGAAATGCTTACTTACAGGCTCTAACAAACAGTGCAAAAAAATGTATTCAGTGAACAATAGGTAAGTAAAGAAAGAAAAACAACAGTAAAAAGACAGTGAAAAAAAATAGTAGCGAGGCTATGTACAGTAGCGAGGCTATAACAGAAGTGAGGCTACATACAGACACCGGTTAGTCGGGCTGATTGAGGAAGTATGTACATGTAGATATGGTTAAATTGACTCCTCCCTATAGGCTGTCTCGTCGTTGTCCGTGATCAGGCCTACTGCTGTTGTGTCGTCTGCAAACTTAATGGTGGTGTTGAGTTGTGCCTAGCCATGCAGTCGTGGGTGAACAGGGAGTACAGGAGGAGACTGAGCATTCACCCCTGTGGGGCTCCAGTGTTGAGGATCAGCATGGCAGATGTGTTGCTACCTACCTTCACCATCTGGGGACAGCCCGTCATGAAGTCCAGGATCCAGTATTAGAGGGAGGTGTTGAGTCCCAGGATCCTTAGATTAGTAATGAGCTGTAAAGGTACTATGTTATTGAATTCTCCTAGCATTCTCACATAGGTGTTCCTTTTGTCCAGGTGGGAAAGGGCCGTGTGGAGTGCAATAGAGATTGCATCAGATCTGTTTGGGCGGTGTGCAAATTGGACTGGGTCTAGGGTTTATGGGATAATGGTGTTGATGTGATTCATGACCAGCCTTTCAAGGCTACGGACGTGAGTGCTACGGTTCTGTAGTCATTTAGGCAGGTTGCATTCATGTTCTTGGGCACAGGGACTATGGTGGTCTGCTTGAAACATGTTGGTATTACAGACTCACTCTGGGACATGTTGAAAATGTCAGTGAAGACACCTGCCAGTTGGTCAGCACATGCCCGGAGCAGACGTCCAGATAATACTTCTTGCCCCGCAGCCTTGTGAATGTTGACCTGTTTAAAGGTCTTACTCATGTCGGCTACGGAGAGTGTGATCACACAGTCGTCCGGAACATCTGATGCTCTCATGCATGCCTCAGTGTTGCTTGCCTCGAAGTGAGCATAGAAGTGATATAGCTCGTCTGGTAGGCTCGTGTCACTGGGCAGCTCACTGCTGTGCTTCCCTTTGTAGTGTGCAATAGTTTGCAAGCCCTGCCACATAAGACGAGTGTCGGAGTTAGTGTAGTACAATTCAATCTTAGCCCTGTATTGGCACTTTGCCTGTTTGATGGTTCATCGGAGGGAATAGCAGGATTACTTATAAGCTTCCGGGTTAGAGTCCCGCACCTTGACAGCGGCAGCTCTACCCTTTAGCTCAGTGCAAATGTTGCCTGTAATCCATGGCTTCTGGCTGGGGTACGTACAGTGGGGAGAACAAGTATTTGATACACTGCCGATTTTGCAGGTTGTCCTACTGACAAAGCACGGAGAGGTCTGTAATTTTTATCATAGGTACACTTCAACTGTGAGAGATGGAATCTAAAACAAAAATCCAGAAAATTACATTGTATGATTTTTAAGTAATTAATTTGCATTTTATTGCATGACATAAGTATTTGATACATCAGAAAAGCTGAACTTAATATTTGGTACAGAAACCTTTGTTTGCAATTACAGAGATCATACGGTTCCTGTAGTTCTTTACCAGGTTTGCACACACTGCAGCAGGGATTTTGGCCCACTCCTCCATTCAGACCTTCTCCAGATCCTTCAGGTTTCGGGGCTGTCGCTGGGCAATACGGACTTTCAGCTCCCTCCAAAGATTTTCTATTGGGTTCAGGTCTGGAGACTGGCTAGGCCACTCCAGGACCTTGAGATGCTTCTTACGGAGCCACTCCTTAGTTGCCCTGGCTGTGTGTTTCGGGTCGTTGTCATGCTGGAAGAACCAGCCACGACCCATCTTCAATGCTCTTACTGAGGGAAGGAGGTTGTTGGCCAAGATCTCGCGATACATGGCCCCATCCATCCTCCCCTCAATACGGTGCAGTCGTCCTGTCCCCTTTGCAGAAAAGCATCCCCAAAGAATTATGTTTCCACCTCCATGCTTCATGGTTGGGATGGTGTTCTTGTGGTTGTACTCATCATTCTTCTTCCTCCAAACACGGCGAGTGGTTTAGACCAAAAAGCTCTATTTTTTGTCTCACCAGACCACATGACCTTCTCCCATTCCTCCTCTGGATCATCCAGATGGTCATTGGCAAACTTCAGACGGGCCTGGGCATGCGCTGGCTTGAGCAAGGGGACCTTGCGTGCGCTGCAGGATTTTGATCCATGACGGCGTAGTGTGTTACTAATGGTTTTCTTTGAGACTGTGGTCCCAGCTCTCTTCAGGTCATTGACCAGGTCCTGCCGTGTAGTTCTGGGCTGATCCCTCACCTTCCTCATGATCATTGATGCCCCACGAGGTGAGATCTTGCATGAAGCCCCAGAACGAGGGTGATTGACCGTCATCTTGAACTTCTTCCATTTTCTAATAATTGCGCCAACAGTTGTTGCCTTCTCACCAAGCTGCTTTCCTATTGTCCTGTAGCCCATCCCAGCCTTGTGCAGGTCTACAATTTTATCCCTGATGTCCTTACAACTCTCTGGTCTGGCCATTGTGGAGAGGTTGGAGTCTGTTTGATTAGGTGTGTGGACAGGTGAATTTTATACAGGTAACGAGTTCAAACAGGTGCAGTTAATACAGGTAATGAGTGGAGAACAGGAGGGCTTTTTAAAGAAAAACTAACAGTTTTTCCTAGCCACCGTGCTTCTACACCTGCATTGCTTGCTGTTTGGGGTTTTAGGCTGGTTTCTGTACAGCACTTTGAGATATCAGCTGAAGTACGAAGGGCTATATAAATACATTTGACTTGATTTTATTTGATTTGAACAGGTCTGTGAAAGCTGGAATTCTTACTGGTGGGTAGGTGATCCAATACTTATGTCATGCAATAAAATGCAAATTAATTACTTAAAAATCATACAATGTGATTTTCTGGATTTTTGTTTTAGATTCCGTCTCTCACAGTTGAAGTGTACCTATGATACAAAATTACAGACCTCTACATGCTTTGTCAGTAGGAAAACCTGCAAAATCGGCAGTGTATCAAATACTTGTTCTCCCCACTGTACGTACAGTCACTGTGGGGACAACGTCCTCAATGCACTTATTGATAAAGCCAGTGACTGATCTGCTTCATCTGACCACCTTTTTATAGACTGAGTCACTGGTGCTTCCTGTTATAATTTTTGCTTGTAAGCAGGAATCAGGATGATAGAATTGTGGTCAGATTTACCAAATGTAGGGCAAGGGAGAGCTTTGTACGCGTCTCTGTGTGTGGAGTACAGATGATCTAGGATTGTTTTCCCTCTGGTTGCACATTTGACACTGATTCAAGTTTCCCTGCATTAAAGTCTCCGGCCACTAGGAGCGCCGCCTCTGGGTGAGCGGTTTCTTGTTTGCGTATTTCCTTATACAGCTGACTGAGTGCGGTCTTAATGCCAGCATTCGTTTGTGGTGGTAAATAAACAGCCACCAAAAGTATAGCTGAAAACTTTCTAGGCAGATAGTGTGGTCTGCAATTTATCACAAGATACTCTACTTCAGGCGAGCAAAATCTAGAGACTTCTTTAGATTTTTCGTGCACCAGCTTTTGTTTACAAATATGCACAGACCGCCACCCCTCGTCTTACCGGAGTGTGCAGTTCTATTCTGCTGGTGCAGCGTATTTCCCGCTAGCTGAATATCCATGTCATCATTCAGCCACGATTCCGTGAAGCATAGGATTTTACAGTTTATGATGTCCCGTTGGTAGGATATTCGTGATCGTAACTCGTCTAATTTATTGTCCAATGATTGCACGGTGGCGAGTAATATTGACGTTAACGGCAGCTTTCCCACTCGCTTTCTGCGGATCCTTATGATCCAGTCGTGACCCCGCTCTGTGTCCTCTGTACCTGCGTCTCTTCCACTTGAAAATAACTGGGATGTTGGCCTTGTCAGGTGTTCTGAGAATGTCCTGTGCGTCCTGCTTGTTGAAGAAAAATGATTTGCCTAATCCAATGTGAGTGATCTCTGTCCTGATATCCAGAAGCTCTTTTTTTGCAGTAAGATACGGTTGCAGAAACATTATGTATAAAGTAAGTTACAAATAACGCAAAAAATCCCCACATAATAGCACAATTGGTTGGGTGCCTGTAAAACTGCTGCCATTTCTTCTGGCGCCATTGGTAGCAACACAACATGGTAGCAGCACAAAACATGGTACAAACATTATTGGGTACAGACAACAGCACAAAGGGCAAGAAGGTAGAGACAACAATACATCACACAAAGCAGCCACAGCTGTCAGTAAGAGTGTCCATGATTGAGTCTTTGAATGAGATATATACAGAGAGAAGTACAGTAAAACATTCAGTATTGTTCTGTCCTCCCCCATAAAAAGTAGACATTATTGACACTGAAGCCAGATCAGTGTTCCTTTCTCCTGTTCACCCCTCTCCTCTGTGTGTGTGTGTTCTCCAGGACCTGCAGTGAGCAGCACTACCACAGTGCTGATCAGGAGGTATCTCCCAGAGTTACTGAAGGGAGACAGTGCTGTGCTGGAGTGTGCCATCACACAACTCTCCTCCAGTGACCTCTACGTCACCTTTCAGGCCAATGGGGTTGATTTCCCTGAGAAACAGTATGTGGATGTGCCTGCATCCAAAGGCCCCCATTTGCTCACCAGACTGTTCTCTATCCCCAAATCACACTGGAAGACAGACAACACTTTCACCTGTAAAGTTAACCAAGGTTTCTCCAACAGCTTGGTGTCTAGCTCCAAAGTCAAGCTTTTTGGTGAGTAAACTTCTCTCATCTGACCCAATTATACGTTCTCAAATGCTTGAAAATGCAGAAAGGCCTACCTACATGAAATTATGTTTCCATTGTTTGTTGCATGATATTCAGTCAGCACTCCAGGGCTAAAATTGAAAAAGGAAATGGTGTTCTTTCCAGGTGAACTGTCCATGGAACTCCTTCTAGTCCCCAGTGAGGAGTCGTCTGGCTCAGGGACCCAGAAACTCATGTGTTCTGGGTGGGGCTTCAACCCTAAGATCAAGTGGCTCTCTGGGTCTGAACAGAGGTCTGCAGCAGACAATGAGATAAGGATGGGGGAAGATGGACATGTGGCACTAACCAGTCATATCACAGTAACACAGCAGGAGTGGAATGAGGGAAAGGACTTCATCTGTGAGGTAGATGACAAAGATCTTCAGAAAACTGTCAGGAAGAGCACCAGTTTATGCACAGGTAGTTTGTAAACTTACAGAAGCTTTGCTTCAAAAGTCATAAATCAAAACGTAATTACCTTGGAGTATAAAACACTATTTTACGATTTTATCTCCACACTCATCTGTTTTGCTCTCAGCTTTTCCCTCGTCTACTCCATACCTCCACCTGGAGACCCCCAGATTCAGGACAGTGATGACACAGACTGAGGTAACAGCTACATGTGTTGTCCACTCTGCATATGACGCCAAAGTGTCCTGGCTTCTGGATGGAAAAGACCCAACCAGTAGGACCCCAGTGAACCAGGCCAGCAGCACAACTCAGAGCATCAGCAGTAACCTGACTCTTCCCTCAAGTCAATGGAAAACCCTGAACACAATAACATGCAGAGCTGAACATCGCTGCTTCAACTCCACAGAGAAGACCAGTAATGTTAAAGGTTAGAATGGAACTTTGTGATCATATATTTGCATTTTTAAAAATTTTATTGAACCTTTATTTAACTAGGCAAGTCAGTGAAGAACAAATTCCTATTTACAACGACGGCCTACCAAAAAGGCAAAAGGCCTCCTGAGGGGATGGGGTCTGGGATTAAAAATAAATAAAATATAAATATTGGACAAAACACACATCATGACAAGAGAGGTAACACAACACTACATAAAGAGAGACCTAAGACAACAACATAGCAAGGCAGCAACACATGACAACACAGCAAATCAAATCAAATCAGAGTTTTTTTGTCACGTGCGTCAAATACAACAGATGTAGACCTTACAGTGAAATGCTTACTTAAAGGGCTTTAACAAACAGTGCAAAAAAGGTATTCAGTGAACAATAGGTAAGTAAAGAAAGAAAAACAACAGTAAAAAGACAGTGAAAACAGTGAAAACAGTGAAAAAGAGCAGTAGCGAGGCTATGTACAGTAGCGAGGCTATAACAGTAGCGAGGCTACATACAGACACCGGTTAGTCAGACTGATTGAAGTAGTATGTACGTGTAGATATGGTTAAAGTCTCTATGCATATATGATAAACAGAGAGTAGCAGTAGGGTAAAAGAGGGGTTGGGGGTGGCAGGTTGCAAGACACAATGCAGATAGCCCAGTTTGCCAATGTGCAGGGGCACCGATGGGTTGGGCCAATTGAGGTAGTATGTACATGAATGTATATTTAAAGTGACTATGCATATATAAAAAACAGAGAGTAGCAGCATCGTAAAAGATGGGTGGGGAGGCACACAATGCAAATAGTCTGAGTAGCCATTTGATTACCAGTTCATGAGTCTATTGGCTTGGGGGGAAAAACTGTTGAGAAGCCTTTTTGTCCTAGACTTGGCACTCCGGTACCGCTCGCCATGCTATAGTAGAGAGAACAGGTTATGACTGGGGTGACTGGGGTCTTTGACAATTTTTAGGGCCTTCCTTTGACACTGCATGGTGTAGAGGTTCTGGATGGATGGCAGCTTAGCCCCAGTGATGTACTGGGCAATACGCACTAACCTCTGGGGTGCCTTGCGGTCAGAGGCCGAGCAATTTCCGTACCAGGCAGTGATGCAACCAGGACTCTCTCGTTGTTGCAGCTGTAGAACCTTTTGAGGATCTGAGGACCCAGGCCAAATCTTTTTAGTTTCCTGAGGGAGAAACGTGTTTGGACCATTCTAGTTTGTTGGTGATGTGGACTCCAAGGTACTTGAAGCTCTCAACCTGCTCCACTGCAGCCCTGTCGATGAGAATGGGGGTGTGCTCGGTCCTCCTTTTCCTGTAGTCCACAATTATCTCCTTAGCCTTGGTTACATTGAGGAATAGGTTGTTATTCTGGCACCACCAGGCAGGTCTTTGTCTTCCTCCCTATAGGCTGTCTCGTCGTTGTCCGTGATCAGGCCTACCACTGTCGTGTCGTCTGCAAACTTAATGATGGTGTTGGAGTTGTGCCTGGCTATGCAGTCGTGATTGAACAGGGAGCACAGGAAAGGACTGAGCACGCACCACTGGGGGGCTCCAGTGTTGAGGATCAGCGTGGCAGATGTGTTGCTACCTACCTTCACCACCTGGGGGAAGCTCGTCAGGAAGTCCAGGATCCAGCTTATATGGAGGTGTTTAGTCCCAGGATCCTTAGCTTAGTGATGAGCTTTGAGGGTAGTATGGTGTGGAACCCTGAGCTGTAGTCAATGAATAGCATTCTCACATAGGTGTTCCTTTTGTCCAGGTGGGAAAGGGCAGTGTGGAGTGCAATAGAGGTGGCATCATCCGTAGATCTGTTTGGGAAGTATGCAAATTGGAGTGGGTCTAGGGTTTCTGGGATAATGGTGTTGATGTGAGCCATGACCAGCCTTTCAACGCACTTCATGGCTACGGACGTGAGTGCTACGGTTCTGTAGTTATTTAGGCAGGTTGCCTTTGTGTTCTTGGGCACAGGGACTATGGTGGTCTGCTTGAAACAAGATGGTATTACAGACTCAATCAGGAACATGTTGAAAATGTCAGTGAAGACACCTGCCAGTTGGTCAGCACATGCCCGGAGCAGACGTCCTGGTAATCCGTCTGGCCCCGCAGCCTTGTGAATGTTGACCTGTTTAAAGGTCTTACTCACGTCGGCTACGGAGAGTGTGATCACACAGTCATCCGGAACAGCTGATGCTCTCATGCATGACTCAGTGTTGCTTGCCTCGAAGCGAGCATAGAAGTGATTTAGCTCGTATGGCAGGCCCGTGTCACTGGGCAGCTCGCGGCTGTGCTTCCCTTTGTAGTCTGTAATAGTTTGCATGCTCTGCCACATAAGACGAGCGTCGGAGCAGGTGTTGTACGATTCAATCTTAGCCCTGTATTGGCGCTTTGCCTGTTTGTTGGTTCATCAGAGGGCATAGAGGAATTTCTTATAAGCTTCCGGGTTCGAGTCCCGCACATTGAAAGTGGCAGCTCTACCCTTTAACTTTAACTGCGATTGTTGCCTGTAATCCATGACTTCTGGTTGGGGTACGTACGTACAGTTACTGTGGGGACAATATCCTCGATGCACTTGTTAATAAAGCCAGTGACTGATGTGGTGAACTCCTCAAGGCCATCGTGATAGCAAAACCGTCCTGTAGTTTAGCATCTGCTTCATCTGACCACTTTTTGATAGACAAAGTCACTGGTGCTTCCTGCTTTAAATTTTGCTTGTAAGCAGTAATCAGGAGGATAGAATTGTGGTCAGATTTACCAAATGTAGGGCAAGGGAGAGCTTTGTACGCGACTCTGTGTGTGGAGTGCAGATTATCTAGAATTTATTTCCCTCTGGTTGCACATTTGACGTGTTGATAGAAATTAGGTAGAACTGATTTAAGTTTCCCTGCATTAACGTCTCCGGCCACTAGGAGCGCCGCCAATGGGTGAGCGGTTTCTTGTTTGCTTATTTCCTTACACAGCTGACTGAGTGCGGTCTTAGTGCCAGCATCCGTTTGTGGTGGGAAATAAACAGCCACCAAAAGTATAGCTGAAAACTTTCCAGGCAGATAGTGTTGTCTTGCCAAAACTATAGTTTGTTAACAAGAAATTTGTGGAGTGGTTGAAGTTTGAGGGCCTCCCGGGTTAAGGTTAAGGGCGCTGTACTGCAGCGCCAGCTGTGCCATCAGAGTCCCTGGGTTCGCGCCCAGGCTCTGTCGTAACCGGCCGCGACCGGGAGGTCCGTGGGGCGACGCACAATTGGCCTAGCGTCGTCCGGGTTAGGGAGGGATTGGTCGGTAGGGATCTCCTTGTCTCATCGCGCACCAGCGACTCCTGTGGCGGGCTGGGCGCAGTGTGCGCTAGCCAAGGTTGCCAGGTGCACGGTGTAGCCTCTGACACATTGGTGCGGCTGGCTTCCGGATTGGATGCGCGCTGTGTTAAGAAGCAGTACGGCTGGTTAGGTTGTGTATCGGAGGACGCATGACATTCAGCCTTCGTCTCTCCCGAGCCCGTATCCAACAATTGGATACCACGAAATTGGGGAGAAAAAGGGGTAAAAGAAAAAAAAAAGAAAAAGAAAAAAGAAAAAGAAAAACAAGTTTGAATGACTCCAACCTAGTTTTCCCATGATCAAATACCATTACCCCAGTTCCTGTCCTGATCCAGCATCCATGCTCTACTCAGTTTCTCTCTCTCATGCAGCCCCCTCTCTCCCCTCCCAGACTATCAGTCATGCAGCCCCCCCTAACCACCCAGTTTCTCTTCCAGACTATCAGTCATACAGCCCCCTCTCTGCCCAGTCTCATCCACTCCAGTCTCTCCTTCCATGACTCTCACTATCTCTCTCTCTCCAGGCTCAGTGACCCCCTCCGCACCTAGAGCAACCCTGCTCCAGGGTCCCAGTGAGCTTGTCTGCCTGGTGCTTGGCTTCAGCCCTTCAGACATCAACATCACCTGGCTGCTGGACAACGTCACAGAGCTGTGGAACAACAACACTAGCACCCCCTACAGGGCACCAGGAGGAAAGTTCGGCGTCAGGAGCCACCTGAGCCTGGCACACCAGGATTGGACACCGGGGGCTGTTTACACCTGCAGGGTGACCCACACCACCCAGACTCTGGCCCTGAACATATCCAAACCAGGTCTGTTCACTCAATTCTGATACAAGAACATTTTCCTTGTGCTAGTCTCTTTCTAGCCTCTTTCATCATTATAGTAGAGCATTACAGTTTGGATTCCAGGCTAGCCTGTTTTTGCCATACTTTCTCAATGAAAACCTCCTTTTTTCCTTTTGAGTAGAGCTCCTTGAGCTGGAGGGTGTGTTCTTTGACGAGAACAGGTCTGATCCCATTCTGGCGGACACTGCAGAGGAGAACTGGAACATGGCCTGCATCTTCCTGGTCCTCTTCCTCATCTCCCTCCTCTACAGCTTCACAGTCACTCTGATCAAGGTGAGAGGGAGGATATAACCACCTCACAGGTTTTCACTGCTTAGCTTTGAAGTGCAAATATATGTTTGTGCGATTAGCGTAAAACACTAAATATAAGAATGCATTATGTCCCAGTGTGTCTTTACTGCTTTAATTCCCTGTTGAAGCACCTGTTGAGTTTCAGACATCGAATGTCATCCCACACAGAGGGTATTCAGATTATCTTCATGTTCAATATAAATCTAATGGGTCTACCCCGAGGCTATATGTTGTTGTTTTTTTGTATTTTGTATGTCACTGCAACCTCATTATCACACTCACATTGTATTGCTGGTTAAGCCACAGTTACATTTTGAATATAAAACAAGCGTTACAAGGTTTTCACAACAACTTATACTTATATTTTTCTTTTCTTTTTTCCAGACAAAATGATGACTTCAGGACACTTCCATATGATGGATCCCTCAGAGTTCAACTGGAAATGAATTTAAATGAAATGATTTATTTCAACCTTTTCTTATAAAATCACAACACGTTTCTTAAGAAAATTGCATAGATTTAATTACTTACGGTTTCATGTTGCAGGTTTGATGACAGGGTAGTGTTATTGTTTTTATTCCCCACAAAGACAGACAATGTGGAGGTGCGCTTACTTGCTCTCATCTCTTGTTAATGCGTCATAGAATTTTTGAGCAGAGATAAAAATGGATGTTTAACCTCTATTAAATAAAGCATGCCATTACTCTCTATGATGAAGTATTTAGACACCAGTCATTGCTGAATTATCTGCTGATAATAAAACATTATTTCAAACAACCTACTTTGTCCTCCTCCCTCTTGTGTGTTATTTGTAGTTTATCATTTTTAAATTATGTTAAAAAGTATATACCATTAGTAAGAATTAAAATCATGTTTCATATGTGATTTGATATAGATACATATAGAGAACAACATTAAAAGACCACATAAGTAGGACCATGCTTTTTGGTTGTTGTTTTTCTGGCACTTTTTACTAGATTTTCCAGCATGATACACTGGGTTTGCTGCTGGTAGAAAACCCTAGGAAAAGTTATTTCATTGATACAAGCTTTCTCCAATCAATCAATCAATCAATCAATCACAGTCTTGTTGTGCGGTGTGTATTTGGTGGGGGATTCACCTTAGCCAGGGGAGGCATATCTCTGTAAATCTTAATCACACTGAGCCTATTATTTGGCAGAGAATACTATTTGTAGATCAGCCTCCCCTGGCTTCGGTGAGCCCCCCAACACACACACACACACACACACACACACACACACACACACACACACACACACACACACACACGCACAACCAGATTGGAGACAGTTTGTGTTAATTAAATACAATATCTTATTTCCCCCGTTTGCTGTCATGCACTTTGTTTCATCGCTGTAACACCATTGTTGCCCACTAGAGGACGCCACAAGACTGGGGTGCATCTGACTGTGGGCTGGTACATTTCCCATGTGAAAGGCCAATCATGTGTGGCAGTGGTCACTGGTCTGTATGCAGATGCTCACAGTTCAGAAAACAACTGAAAATATTAGCTGGCTGCATTCAGGGAAGGTCCCCGCGAATACAGAGGAAGAGACAGTTATTCTCAAAATGTCTGCATATGTCAGCAAGAATATCTGTGAGAGTGTGTGTGTGTGTATGTCTGGAGGGTTTGAAGGAATTCACATCTGGGAGGGAAGAGACTGAGTTCACCCAGCCTCCCAATTGGCTGGCTCTTGTGTAATCTGGCATCGTCAGTGCTCTGATTGGCTCAGACCGCCGTGGCTGAGGACCAACGCTGTGACACTGTTGCCGGGACAGAGTCACAGCATGTTGCCAACTGACGTGCCAAGGGGCTGGCGACAGGGGAGAGGAGGGCACAATGCCCAGCAGGCTGCGCATCCAGCAGCATCTCCCTGTCTGACCACCTCTTTCTCCATCTGACCCTCTCCTCAGTCTCCATCACCAACCATGGATAAATAACCAGTGAACATCCTCACTCAATAGGGCACAGAGAAATGACAGCCATTTAGCTGTATAATAAGGCTCGTTATAATCGACCACATCAGTATCTCATTGGTAAGCACAGTGATGACCGTAATAATTACCACCTACACTCTTGGGAAAAAGGTGCTAAGTAGACCAATCAGAGTTTGACACCCCTGCCATAGGGGACCCCATTTTCGGTGATGGATAGAACCCTTTGTAGAGGGTTCAATATAGAACCCTTTATGTAGGTTTCTTCAAAGAACCCCCTGAATATGGTTCTACCTAGAACCCGCTATGAATGGATCTGCCTAGAACTCTTTGAAGGGTTCTAACAAGAGCAATTTTATCATCTAAAGGTTTATGTCTATGAAGGATTCTACCCGAGAACCCTTTTATCTTTGGGTTCTAGGAAGAACCCTCTATGAACAGTTCCAACAGCCTTATTAGCTTTTAAATTATAATTATTTATGACAATATTTTACATACATATTTATTACCCAAGATGGCATAGCAGTCAGACGTCCTTTGTCCTCGTCTTGTCGTGTCCCGTGTATATATATATATACACCTTTCTTCGCATATCTTTTATATATTTTATTTTCAAAATTCAAAACACTCTCCTGCAACCCGCCTCACCAATTTAAAAAAATTATATATATTTACCTCAAATCTGAAATCCACAATAGAAGCTAGCCTCTCTAGCCAGAAGCTAGCCAGTTTACTGGCTAACGTTAGTATTCAGCTAACCACGGTTTGTGGTCATCAGCTATCCTTTAGCTCGAAAAGCTATCGCCAGTTTTGTACAACACGACTCAGACCAGAACATACCGGACCTATTTTTCTCTCCATATCCCCAGATTTCAACCGCAAGCTCTGGACATTTACGCCTGGATCTCGCAGCTAGCTAGCTGCTATCCGTGTGACTATTGGCTTACGTCAATCCCGGAGCAAACAGAAACCTCCTTTTACTCTCTGTTCCAGATGTTCTAGACGACCAATTCTCATAGCTTTTAGCCGTACCCTTATCCTACTCCTCCTCTTTTCCTCTGGTGATGTAGAGGTGAATCCAGGCACTGCGGTGCCTAGCTCCACTCTTATTCCCCAGGCGCTCTCTTTTGATGACTTCTGTAACCGTAATAGCCTTGGTTTCATGCATATTAACATTAGAAGCCTCCTCCCTAAGTTTGTTTTATTCAATGCTTTAGCAAACTCTGCCAACCCGGATGTTCTAGCCGTGTCTGAATCCTGGCTCAGGAAGACCACCAAAAATTCTAACTACAACATTTTTAGACAAGATAGAAGGGCCAAAGGGGGCGATATTGCAATCTACTGCAAATATCTGTCCTACTATCCAGGTCTGTACCCAAACAATTTTAACTTCTACTTTTAAAAATCCACCTCTCTAAAAACAAGTCTCTCACCGTTGCCGCTTGCTATAGACCACCCTCTGCCCCCAGCTGTGCTCTGGACACCATATGTGAACTGATTGCCCCCAATCTATCTTCAGAGCTCGTGCTGCTAGGTGACCTAAACTGGAACATGCTTAACACCCCAGCCATCCTACAATCTAAGATTGATGCCCTCAATCTCACACAAATTATCAATGAACCTACCAGGTACCACCCCAAAGCCGTAAACACGAGCACCCTCATAGATATCATCCTAACCAACTTGCCCTCTAAATACACCTCTGCTGTTTTCAACCAAGATCTCAGTGATCACTGCCTCATTGCCTGCATCCGTAATCGGTTAGCGGTCAAACAACCTCCACTCATCACTGTCAAACGCTCCCTGAAACACTTCAGCGAACAGGCCTTTCTAATCGACCTGGCCCGGGGTATCCTGGAAGGATATTGATCTCATTCCGTCAGTAGAGGATGCCTTTTTTTTTTTAATGCCTTCCTCACCATCTGAAATAAGCATGGCCCATTCAAGAAATGTAGAACCAGGAACAGATATAGCCCTTGGTTCTCTCCAGACCTGACTGCCCTTCACCAACACAAAAACATCCTATGGCGTTCTGCAGTAGCATCGAATAGGGCCCGTCATATGCAACTTATCAGGGAAGCTAGAAACCAATATACACAGGCAGTTAGAAAAGCCAAGGCTAGCTTTTTCAAGCAGAAATTTGCTTCCTGCGACACAAACTCAAAAAAGTTCAGGGACACTGTAAAGTCCATGGAGAATAAGAACACCTCCTTCCAGCTGCCCACTGCACTAAAGATAGGAAACACTGTCACCACCGATAAATCCACTATAATTGAGAATTTCAATGAGCATTTTCCTACGGCTGGCCATGCTTTCCACCTGGCTACCCTACCCAGGTCAACAGCACTGGACCCCCCACAGCAACTCATCCAAGCCTTCCCCATTTCTCCTTCTCCCAAATCCAGTCAGCTGATGTTCTGAAAGAGCTGCAAAATCTGGACCCTTACAAATCAGCCGGGCTAGACAATCTGGACCCTTTCTTTCTAAAGTTATCTGCCGAAATTGTTGCCACCCCTGTTACTAGCCTGTACAACCTCTCTTTCGTGTCGTCTGAGATTCCCAAAGATTGGAAAGCAGCTGCGGTCATCCCCCTCTTCAAAGGGGGGGACACTCGACCCAAACTGCTACAGACCTATATCTAGCCAACCCTGCCTTTCTAAGGTCTTCGAAAGCCAAGTCAACAAACAGATTACCGACCATTTTGAATCCCACCATACCTTCTCCGCTATGCAATCTGGTTTCAGAGCTGGTCATTGGTGCACCTCAGCCACGTTCAAGGTCCTAAACGATATCTTAACCGCCATCGATAAGAAACAATACTGTGCAGCCGTAGTCATTGACCTGGCCAAGGCTTTCGACTCTGTCAATCACCACATCCTCATTGGCAGACTCGATAGCCTTGGTTTCTCAAATGATTGCCTCACCTGGTTCACCAACTACTTCTCTGATAGAGTTCAGTGTGTCAAATTGGAGGGCCTGTTGTCCGGGCCTCTGGCAGTCTCTATGGGGGTGCCACAGGGTTCAATTGTTGGACCGACTCTCTTCTCTGTATGCATCAATGATGTCGCTCTTGCTGCTGGTGAGTCTCTGATCCACCTCTATGCAGATGACACCATTCTGTATACTTCTGGCCCTTCTTTGGACACTGTGTTAACAACCCTCCAGGCGAGCTTCAATGCCATACAACTCTCCTTCCGTGGCCTCCAATTGCTCTTAAATACAAGTAAAACTAAATGCATGCTCTTCAACCGATCGCTGCCTGCACCTGCCCGCCTGTCCAAAATCACTACTCTGGACGGTTCTGACTTAGAATATGTGGACAACTACAAATACCTAGGTGTCTGGTTAGACTGTAAACTCTCCTTCCAGACTTCAAACATCAAACATCTCCAATCCAAAGTTAAATCTAGAATTGGCTTCCTATTTTGCAACAAAGCATCCTTCACTCATGCAGCTCACAGATTACTGCACCTGTACATAGCCCATCTATAATTTAGCCAACTACCTCTCCCCCTACTATATTTATTTATTTATTTTGCTCCTTTGCACCCCATTATTTCTATCTCTACCTTGCACATTCTTCCACTGCAAATCTACCATTCCAGTGTTTTTCTTGCTATATTGTATTTACTTCTCCACCATGACCTTTTTTTTCCTTTACCTCCCTTATCTCACCTCATTTGCTCACATTGTATATAGACTTATTTTTCTATTGTATTATTGACTGTATGTTTGTTTTACTCCATGTGTAACTCTGTGTTGTTGTATGTGTCGAACTGCTTTGCTTTATCTTGGCCAGGTCGCAATTGTAAATGAGAACTTGTTCTCAACTTGCCTACCTGGTTAAATAAAGGTGAAATCTTCTTTTAAAAAAAAAAACATATATCAGAAGGCCTTTGCTTAAGCGTATACCCAAATACAGTGGTGTTAGGAATCTCCTGGTTTACAGGCCACATCAGGCCTGCAAGTCACATTATACTGGCTTGAAAATGGATGTGTAATTCCTATTGGAATCCAGCCAGAGTTAGGACATCCAACAAGTGGAATTGTTAATCACCTGCAGCCTGCATTTAGAATGACTGCTAGGGTAGGGAAGGGTAATTTATCTTTGTGTAACATAAAATATATCAACCAATCAATGTATACTGAAAAAATAAATGCAACATTTAAAGTGTTGGTCCCATGTATCATAAACTGAAATGTAAGATCCCCGAAATATTCCATACTCACAAAAGAAAGCATATTTTCTCTCAAATTCTGAGCACAAATTTGTTTACATCCCTCTTAGTGAGCATTTCTCCCCTGCCAAGATATTCCATCCACCTGACAGGTGTGGCATACCAATAAGCTGATTAAATAGCATGATCATTACACAGGTGCACCTTATGCTGCGGACAACAAAAGGTCACTCTAAAAAGGTGCAGTTTTGTCACACAATACAAGGCCACAGATGTCCAAGTTTTGAGGGAGTGTACAATTGGCCTGCTGACTACAGGAATGTCCACCAGAGCTGTTGCCAGAAAATTGAATGTTCCTTTATCTACCATAAACATCCTCCAACGTAATTTTAGGGAATTTGGCAGTACACCCAACCGGCCTCATGTGTAATCATGCCATCCCAGGACCTACATGCCACTGGTGTAGATAGGAGTAGGCAGGAAGCAGTCAAAAGTTTAGAACTTCTGAATTTATTTAAGCATCATATATCAAATAGGCACAGGGCGAACCCAAAGTGCAAAATATAAAGTACTCAGGAAATGGTATTAGAGATTCCTCTCAGGAAAACAAGTAACAGCACAACAGAAGAATTTCGGCTCAAACCGTCTCAGGGAAGCTCATTTGCGTGCTCGTCGTCCTCACCAGGGTCTTGACCTGACTGCAGTTCGGCATCGTAACTGACTTCAATGGACAAATGCTCGCCTTCGATGGCCACGGGCACACTGGAGAAGTGTTCTCTTCACGGATGAATCCCGGTTTCAGCTATACTGGGCAGATGGCAGACAGTGAGTATGGTGCCGTGTGGGCGAGTGGTTTGCTGATGTCAACGTTGTGAACGGAGTGCCTCATGGAGGCGGTGAGGTTATGGTATGGGCAGGCATAAGCTTCAGACGACGAACACAATTGCATTTTATCAATGGCAATTTGAATGCACAGAGATACTGTGATGAGATCCTGAGGCCCATTGTCGTGCCATTCATCCGGTGCCATCATCTCATGTTTCAGCGCCATTCATCCGGTGCCATCATCTCATGTTTCAGCGTGATAACGCACGGTCAAATGTCGCAAGGATCTATATTCTTTCTTTTATGGCCTGCATACTCAGACATGTCACCCATTGAGCATGTTTTGGATGCTCTAGATCAACTTGTACTAAAGTATGTTCCAGTTCCCACCAATATCCAGAAACTTCGTACAGCCATTGAAGAGGAGTGGGACAACATTCCACAGGCCACAATCAACAGCCTGATCAACTTTATGCGATGGACATGTGTCGCACTGCATGAGTTAAATGGTGGTTGCACCAGATATTGACTGGTTTTCTGATCCAATCCCCTACCTTTTTTTAATGGTTTTTGTGACGAACAGATGCATATCTGTATTCCCAGTCATGTGAAATGCATAGATTAAGCCATAATGCATTTATTTTATTTGAGTGATGTCCTCAGTAAAATCTTTGAAATTGTTGCGTGTTGCTTTTATATTTTTGTTCAGTGTACATGCAAAAAACACAGATATCACATTCAAACAACGAATTCTGTCATCTCCCTGCAATAGAGCGAGCTGGGAAATATTATATGTTTCTATGTAGAACCCTTCATGTCTTCCAAATAATCATCAAAGAACCCTTTGTTCCAAAAACAGTTCTTAGGATGTTAAAGATTCTAGGTAGAACTCTTTGCTTTACAAACAATTGTCTTCCAAAAACAGTTGTTCTGATCAAAACGGTTCTTGGTAGAACCCTATCCCTCCGCAAAGAACCCTTTTCAAACTATTTTTCCAAAGTGTACAGTAACTAAATCATTATCAACTTTGTTGTCGGCTCCACCATTGTCATCATAACTATCCTCTACCCAGATTGCAGACCTCCACAATCAACCTGATACCTCTGGGGACTCATTCTTCTGGTGTTTCTGTTCATCCTCCCAATGGCACATGTTCAAAGTGGATGAAAAAAACAAAAAACAACGCTGCCTGTTAATTAAATCAAAATAACAAATACAATTAGAGTTACAACCCTTGATGACTCCATCTTAACTTTATTGTATCACATAAGGTAATTCAATAAATAGTCAAATAGACTAGAGACAGGTGTCCCTCAGTCAGGGCCAGCACTCGCTCTCTGTCGTTCTCGTGGTTCAAATCACACATAGGACTATTGCTAAATTATAAACTTCTGCTAGTTATTAGTGCTTACATAGCCCATTTAAATCTCAACCAATGTCTAGTCTTTTTATTGAGGATGATCAGGCCTCACCAGAAAGTCAGAACAGAGGTCAGAGGTCATTCAACCCCATTCTGTGATTGTTTCTTTCCCTGTACCTCAAAAATTATTTAAAGATATTTCAAAAATGTCAAACATTTTGTGTATCAGGTTTACATTGGGTTTTAAATGACATTTTCTATCAAGAGAATTTACATGTGTGCAACCAAAACTCGGACAATAGATACTTCAGAACATTTAATTTGTGTGCCCTTTAAGGTACATCATTTCTAACCTGTGAAAAACCCACTCAAACCAAAATAAAAGACCCCAAACAATAAATCCGTTTTTTACACCATTAACAAACATTAATAACAGGTCAAATCAAACAAAATGGCCAAACCTTACTTAACTTGGGGCTCCTTCAACAGCCAACTTCGGGAACCTTTATACTAACTCCCAAGGCACCTACCTCAGAAAGCATTTCAAAATGGAGAGATACAGAATCATTGATAAACACGTAAAAAAAAAACTTGGAAGTCCTGGAAGAAAGAAAATAAACATGTTCTTAGTTTGCAGATCTTAATCAGTCCTAAAAATTGATCAGTCCTAAAAATGCTTAATCTTAATCGAGATTACTGCATTTTGGGCAGGAAATCTTGATAAACCCATGCGTATACAGAATTATACTTCAGACACATCAGATGATACGGTGTCCCGTAAAGCTGGATAGACACCTTCTGAAGTAAACAATCTCAGAGCTCCTCTCTGTAATCTTAATCTTTTTGACCTGTTGCATTGACATAAAGGTCTGTACTAACTTTCCCTGGGACATAAACTATTCAAAATATGAAACCTAATCAAATGAAATTAATGTTTATGTGTCACGTGCGCCGAAAACAAGAGGTTACACCTTAGGTGTAGACCTGTTGTTTAACCCCAATTTTTGCCTAAAATGACATACCCAGATCTAACTGCCTGTAGCTCAGGCCCTGACGCAAGGATATGCATATTCTTGGTACCATTTGAAAGGAAACACTTTGAAATTTATGGAAATGTGATAGGAATGTGGTAGAATACAACACAATAGATCTGGTAAAAGATAATACAAAGAAAAACCAACCGTTCTTTTGTATTTTTTTGTACCATCATCTTTGAAATGCAAGAGAAAGGCCATGATGTATTATTCCAGCCCAGGTGCAATTTAAATTATGTCCACTAGTTGGCATCAGTGTATGTGCAAAGTTTGAGACTGATCCAATGAACCACTGCATTTCTGTTCAAAATGCTGTATCAAGACTGCCCAAATATGCCTAAATAGTTTATTAATATCCTTTCATGTTCAAATGTGTGCACTCTCCTCAAAAGATAGCATAATATTATTTCACTGTAATAGCTACTGTAAATTGGACAGTGCAGTTAGATTAACAAGACTTTAAGCTTTCTGCCAATATAAAATATGTCCATGTCCAGGGATTTATTTTATTACTTACAATTTCATGCTAATCACATTAGCCTACATTAGCTCAACCGTCCCATGGGGGGACACTGATCCCGTAGAACAGCCACTCGCGACAAAATCCCCAGCTGAAATGCTATTGTCAGAATCCATAAATGAAATTGTGTAATGAAGCATTTGTGTAACTGTATGAAGCGAAGGTCTTAATAAGCCATGGTTTTACAAAAAAAATGAAGGGTTTGAAATTATGAAGTGTCTGGTTTTATGTGTTGATTTCCCTTACTTTGATAGAAGTATTGGACCTTTTGATAGAAGCTATAATATAATGCTTACCTTAAAATGTAATGATAATTATAACAGATTGAGTGATACAAGGAGGGAACGTGTTAAAAAATTGTATGTTTGTGCTTTTCTATTAACCAATTTCTGTGTTCTATGTTTGTGCTTTTCTAATAATCAATTTCTGTGTTCATGCAAGTGATTGATTGCAGTATCTGCAATTTGTCAGTACGCCCAGACCCTTGTTTTGAGAACAAAAGATATCTTAGTTTCAAGGTCTCAGCTTAGAGAGAAGAAGCCTCGTGAGGTATTGGTCTGTCACGTGCATGACCCAGTATATGTCGGTCACATAAATGAAACAAACGTTAATGATGAATTAATTATGAATGATGAAAAAGCTAAATCATTCAAATATAACTTGTCTGTATATAAGAGAACTAACGGGACTGCCCCAGTAGAGCATGTGGGGGAGCATTGGGGGAGATGACAGGTAACAGTATAGGCCAGGGTTTCCCAAACTTGGTCCTCGGGACCACAAGGGGTGCATGTTTTGGTTTTTGCCCTAGCACTACACAACTTATTCCAATAATCAACAAATCATTGAGCTTTGATCATCAAATCAAATGTATTTATATAGCCCTTCTTACATCAGCTGATATCTCAAATTGATGTCCAGAAACTCAGCCTAAAACCCCAAACAGCAAGCAATGCAGGTGTAGAAGCACGATGGCTAGGAAAAACTTCCTCGAAAGGCCAAAACCTAGGAAGAAACCTAGAGAGGAACCAAGCTATGAGGGGTGGCCAGACCTCTTCTGGCTGTGCCAGGTAGAGATTATAACAGAACATGGCCAAGATGTTCAAATGTTCATAAATGACCAGCATGGTCAAGTAATAATAATCACAGTAGTTGTCGAGGGTGCAGCAAGTCAGCACCTCAGGAGTAAATGTCAGTTGGCTTTTCATAGCCGATCATTAGGAGTATCTCTACCGTTCCTGCTGTCTCTAGAGAGGTGAAAACAGCAGGTCTGGGTTCATGTAGCATGTCCGGTGAACAGGTTTCCATAGCCGCAGGCAGAACAGTTGAAACTGGTTGAACTGTGTTCAAATCTTAAAGTAATAAAGTGACATCGCCAACCATATAGTTATCTTTTAAATACTTAACTGTTTTGTGTTCTATTCACTTTTTAACAATAAATTGTATTATGTATTCTGAAATATACTGATTGAAGTTACCTGAACATTATGTGATGTACTGAACATAAACATGTAGGGTTCCCTTTACCTTAATTATTTACCTTCATTACTTTTCTTTCTTCAAACATGCATACAACATTGTGTAAAAGTATCCTAAATTCAACAACAAAAAACATAACTTGCAGAAACGTAATAATTCTATATCAGCAAAACACAGATAAATCAAGTGTTTTTTACTCAAATATCAACGTGTCTGACAACTACTTTGATATTTTAAGACATTTATTGATTTTTTCGACAGTATTCTTATTTTGACTCCTACGCATCTGGAACAGACACTATTCTGTAGTTAGGACCTTAAAAGAGGGCTGGCAGCCTCTTATCATTTAAGTAAAGATGCAAAACATAATAGAATCAAGTAAGATTCACGTATTTAAGAAATGTTCAATTGACTTTAAAATATTAAATAATCATTAACTTTACATTAGCTGAACACAAATAAATACAGATATTTACTCAGTAAGTTCATATTTGTTAACAGTACTCAAAAACATGAAATTATATGAAATCTTATTGACATGTCATTTCGTACCACTTTTATGATTTGAGTTCTACTGACGGTTGGAGATGTTTGAGTAGCCACTACTCATTTTCATTAATGAGTTAGCCAGTGACTTTTTAAAGTGTAGGTAGCCTGAAAATATATATATATATATATATTCCCCATGAAATAGTGTAACGGATGTGAAACGGCTAGCTTAGTTAGCGTGGGCGCTAAATAGCGTTTCAATCAGTGACGTCACTTGCTCTGAGACCTTGAAGTAGTAGTTCCCCTTGCTCTGCAAGGGCTGCGGCTTTTGTGGAGCGATGGGTAACGATGCTTCGAGGGTGACTGTTGATGTGTGCAGAAGGTCCCTGGTTCGCGCCCGGGTATGGGCGAGGGGACGGTCTAAAATTATACTGTTACAATAGCCCACATAGGCTATAAAGCAGGTCCAACTCAGCCATGCAATGGTAGAACTCAGGGCTCCATCTCTCTCTAAGCAAAATGTGTTTTTATTTGATTCCCCGTACCCGTTACTTGCAGGCATGATTATTTATTCTTTGCACGCACTGGGTTCACCTAAATGAATGTAGTCCAGACACACGTGCACGCACACACACAGCTTACTTTCCCATTTCCATCTCACACACAGCACAGGGAGAATGGATAGAGGCGGTTTCTGCACGCTGCTGTGCCAATGCGCAAACACATCACGCCGTGGGATAGGTCTCCCCAAATTGAGGCTGTGCTTGAGACGATCATGCGATTGAATGATGAGCGCGTCATGCTTGTCTTTCTGTTCGGCGCGATCGGTGACTCCGAGCTCCGCAATCCCCTGGGACACTGTTCCGCCCTCGATAGCTCTGCGATCGGCGTCTCGCCATTGCTCACAACGAATGGCTGCCTGTAGCAAGAGAGTGCGGGGAGAGGGCTATCGAATCCTCCATTGAAACGTTTTGGATCAGTTTCCCAGCTAAGGGGTGAGCATCTGCTGGAGAATGAGGATGTCTGTTGGGGTCGTATGAGGATGCAGGGGCGGTGGGCGACGACGCCGGGGCTAGACCGGTGTCCCTAGTTGGCACCGCGGTTTGGGGCAGATGGGTTCGGAATGTTTCGTGGGGGTAAACTATTGTTTTGGGAAAGGTGTGCGATGGGGGATGGGTTGGTAAGAGGATGGCACCATCACAAACTTTAAACACCTCACCGGCTTGCGACTTCCGAGCCCCACATGCCTTTGTGGCTACTTTCTCCTCCGCAATATGATCGAAAACTTTTTTACAGTGCACGATCAAATATTTTTATGTACCGTCAATTGTAAGAATTTATGTGAGCTACACGATTAAAATAATTGTAAGTTTCGGATACAAATATTTTGGCCATCTATCACATTGGTGAGAAGTGGTTAAATAGATGTCTTGTCTACCGACTTGAAACACCCCTGTTCTGTGCCGCACTGGTTCCGTCTGGCTCGCCCTCATCTGCTGCGTGTCCTGAGATGACCTGTTGATGTCGGTAAAATGGAGTATAGCAGTGGGAGTCATTTCCCCATCCCAAAAATATTTAAATAAATACGATTTGGAATCGATAGCTGACACCGTGGGACAACTGTCAACCTCATCGATACAGTTTGTGACAATCTGTTGTTTTTAATTCGTGGGTAATCGCGGAAGCAGCGGATACTGTGCGGTTGTCTGAGTGCATGAGGTGGATGGTGCGCTGGGGCGAACCCAAAATATTTTAGCAGTGCTATGTTAGCTTGCTAGTTTAGCTAGCTTAGCTAGTCCTGACAGGCACCCGATTCACAGGCCTGCGGATGGGATGCGTATATTGCAATGAAAGACGGGACTAAAAGCGAAAGATGTGGACCTTTTCAAACTGATTAAAGTTCGTTATATCCGTATACGTTTTTGACAGCTGGCAAACGCCGTGGCGCTCCTGGATCGCGTGTTGCTGCAGTCACTGCCATTCTCTGTCGCCCCCCGGCCCGTGCCAGTGGAGCACTCCGAGCGGGCAGACTGGCACACGGCGCGGCGGTCACCTCGGTACACAGACAGCAATCGCCGCGGTTTGATCTTGTATCCTGGTCAAAACGCAACTCGCTGGAGATACAATTTGTAGCTAGTAACAGCTAGCTATCACTTAAGAGGTTTGCTTTGAACTGTTTAATTTAATTGGTATTTAATGAATGTGGTTCGGGAACAGTTTTCGATGTGATCAATTTGAGCATGCCTATATCAATTTGCATGTTACGTGAATTCATTGAAACGATGAATAATGTATTTCAATGATGGTCAGTAGCCCTTCAATAAGAAAAGTAAACATTGAATTGATAGTTGCATTGTGTTAGGCAACATTTTATAGCAGGCAAGCTATATCCTTACAGTAGACATGGGTTTTGAAACCAGGAAATGCCTATAAAATAGTTGTGCGAGCACCTTTATTTTTTTTACCCATATTTTACCAGGTAAATTTACTGAACACGTTCTAATTTAAAGCAATGACCTGGATATTGTTAAAGGGGAGAGGAGGGGGGATGAATGTGTGAAAGCTGATGATGCCAGTTTGGAAATGTATCCAGGACACCGGGGTTAACATAACACCCCTACTCTTACAATAAGTGCCATGGGATCTTTAGTGACCACAGAGAGTCAGGACACCTGCTTAACGTCCCGTCTGAAAAATGTCACCCTACACAGGGCAATGTCCCCAATCACTGCATTGGGGTCTCCTTCGACCAGAGGCAGTAGTGCCCCCTACTCCCATCCAGGGACTGACCAGGACCTTGCTTAGTCTCAGAGGCAAGCCAACAGTGGGATGCAGGGTGGTATGTTGCTGGCCACCACCCATGCAACCCTCTCTAATAATCTGTAAGGCAATCTAAATTAATTTAGCAGTTGGTGTTTTCACAGACTATCGTCTAGGAGTGTGGATAAACTGGATTTTTTTAAAACTTTCTATAAGATCACAAATACGGTCCTTGGTCCATCACAACATCACATAAGCTGTGGCTGCATTTTAAATGCTGGTAAAACATTCTTGAGGCTCCTGTGAAAAGACTGGCACTTATGTTGACACTGTGTGACCTAGTTTTGTGACTGACTCCACTGCCCGGTATGAGATGTGAGGCAGTGGGTGAACTGAACTTCTCCTCCTCTGCCCTCTAACCTGGCTGCTGTGCCTGACATTACCCCTTTTCTGGGCACAGCCCTTGTTCAGGCACCTCTCCTACCCTCCTTGGTCGCTCTCTCAGTGCAAACTCCACAAACACACCCATGCTTTATTCTATTCTGTGTGTGTGTCCTGCCAAACTGTAAACAGGCAGTATTGTTTAGTGTGTGTGTGTGTGTTTGTTTGCGTTGGTGTGTGTGAGTGCGCATCTGTGTTTTTGCGAGAGGGCATAAGAGAGAGGGATGGAGACAAAGACGGTGTTTCTTTTACCAGTGTGGCTGGCTGGATCCCAAAACAAGGCTTATATGTTGGGCCGCTTACTTCACTTTTAATATGTTAGTCAGACTTCTTGTGAATCTTGTGTTTCACTAGGTGAGAAGATTCTAACGGTCTGTTAATGCTGCCACATAGTATCCACCCTGTCAATGGCAGCTTTTGTGTGTGTGTGTGTGTAGTCTATAAGCGGATGACTGCGTGTGACTGTGTAGGTGCATAGATGCATGCTAGAACATGCATGTGTAATGGATGCAATAATAGCCTATAGCATCAGTTAGCGAATCAGATGCTTTTATGAAAAGTGACTAGTTGACAGTGACACATTCAGTATGGGTGGCCCCCTGCCCGTGTTATGGGGTAAGCTGAGGTGGATGTCTGTGCTGTTTATGGTTGTTATGGGGTTAGCTGAGGTGGATGTCTGTGCTGAGCTTCAGAGATAGTAGGAGGGGAGAGGAGGCGCCTGCACCCTTAAAAAGTTCAGTGTATCTTAATAGTTCAAAGTGGCTCACTGTCTTTGTCTCCTCCTCTTCATCCACACACACCATTCTATATGATGTTGTCGAGAGGAATGACAGACCTTTAATTTCTATTGACTTTAGAGCATAGGCCTATGAAATATTAGAGGGCTGCAGGTTTAGGTTGTTGTATGTTTGAGAGAATAGGTTATGGGCAATTCAAACAAACCCACATTGTAGTACTGTAGGAGTAGGATATTTACACAGATGTAAACACACATTTTACAATCAAATAACATCTCTGAATTGGTTTTAGACAGTTTTAGGCCTATATAAATAGCAGATAGAAGTGATATGCTTTCACTTTTCAGAATAAGGTGTGTATGTGTGGTGTGTGTGTGTGTGTATGGGCATTGACATTTGCTACATATGGAAAAGTAGGCTTTTCAAATAGTATTTTAAGGGTCTCCTTTCTGCTCAAAACACACTGTAAAATGGTTTACTTTGTCTGAATGACAAATGAAAGTGTTAGGTTCACTTCAGTTGCTTCCAAATGGGTATCATCACTAAACATGTTTTGTCCATTGGAGGGTGCTGTCTGTTAGTGTTAAGGTCAGTGATGAGCTGATAGGATTTCCTCTCCGTATGATGGGTGCTTTGGTTGGGCATTATTTTACAGCCCTCTATCTACCTGGTGTCCTTAGAAATTATATGGTAATAGTAGTTAAATTACTTGATAATTAGGCCCTCCTTCTTAGTGGTTTCTCATTGATTGTAACATGCACCACTAGTACCATGTTACTTGTTATAGTGAACAAATGAACAGGCCCAGCCACTGGGGAGACAGGCCCAGCCAATCAGTTTTTCCCCACAAAATGGCTTTAGTACAGTAAGGCTGGTTGGACGTACTGCTAAATTCTCTGAAATGACGTTGGAGACCGCTTATGGTAGAGAAATGAACATTCAATTATCTGGCAACAGTTCTGGTGGACATTCCTGTATTCAACATGCCAAATTGTCCACTCCCTCCAAACTTGAGATATCTGTGGCGTTTTGTGACAAAACTGCACATTTATAAATAGCCTTTTATTGTCCCCAGCAAAAGGTGCAACTGTGTAATGGTCATGCTGTTTAATCAGCTTTTTGATATGCCACACCTGTCAGGTGAATGGATTATCTTGGCAAGGGAGAAATGCTCACTAAAAGAGACGTACAAAAATTATGCACAACATTTGAGAGAAATAAGCTTTTTGTAAGTATGGAACATTCCTGGGATCTTTTATTTCAGCTCATGAAACATGGGACCAACACTTTACATGTTACATTTACATTGTTGTTCAGTGTACCAATGGTGTTGGAATCCATGATATAGGTTAAGTACAGGGCATTACTGTTTGTTGCTTCATTAGGTTGGGGACAAATGGGTCAGCCTCATGCAGAAGATTGGTAACTGATTTAATTGGCTCTTTTCAAATATGTTGCTGATATCTCTCTCTCCCTCCAGACCCTGTGGTGGTGTGCGTAGCGCACCATGGCCCAGACCCTTCAGATGGCGATTCCTAACTTTGGCAACAACGTCCTGGAGTGTCTGAACGAGCAGCGTCTCCAGGGGCTCTACTGCGACGTCTCCGTGGTCGTCAAGGGTCACGCCTTCAAGGTGGGATATTACTGTGTGAATTACGTAGATTGTGTACTATAATGTACATTTTAGTTTTTTTAGTGTTCTGATGTACAAGACCCATTATTTATCTATGGGTCTATCCCGGCGGTAACGGATTGATTTTTATGAGTTTATTATCCCGTTGCCCTTCATGACTTGCCATTATTGGTCAACATTTATTGATGTTAGAAAAATAACAGAGAAAATCGAATCACTGAATCAGAATCTGAATGATCAGAATCATGACATTTTGCACCTCCCAAAAGATCAACCACACAGTTTTAAAATAAATGTATCGTTCAAACAAAGGAAACATTCCTTATATAACTCATAACTCTATAGAATCTTCTTACTCCTCCCTCCTTCTCCTCCAGGCTCACCGTGCCGTGCTTGCGGCCAGCAGCTCTTACTTCCGGGACCTCTTCAGCACTGGGGGAGGCAGCGGCTCCAAGACCCCCACAGTGGTGGAACTCCCCCCGGCCGTCCAGCCCCAGAGCTTCCAGCAGATCCTGGCCTTCTGCTACACAGGCCGCCTCAGCATGACAGTGGGAGACCAGTTCCTCCTCATGTACACCGCAGGCTTCCTGCAGATCCAGCAGATCATGGAGAAGGGCACAGAGTTCTTCCTCAAGGTAATAATACATGGGTTTTATATAGCCTTTTTAACAACCCAAGCATGTTTTAAATGAAAACTCCACCAAAAAACAATATTTTGGTATTTGTTTCATTAGTCCATTTTTTATTTTACCTTTATTTAACCAGGCAAGTCAGTTAAGAACAAATTCTTATTTTCAATGACGGCCTGGGAACAGTGGGTTAACTGCCTGTTCAGGGGCAGAACGACAGATTTGTACCTTGTCAGCTCGGGGGTTTGAACTCGCAACCTTCCGGTTACTAGTCCAACGCTCTAACCACTAGGCTACCCTGCCGCCCCATTGTTGATATAGTCCAGAAATGTTTTGCATGTCAGCAATCAACTTTTCAAGATATATAACTTTCAAAATACAGAAATACAGACTTTATGATGCGTTTTGAATCATGTGATACCGGCTGCAAAACATTTGACCAAAATAATGTTTTTGGGTGCCTCCTTCAAAGGGGAGTCTTGTCCTGCATCACAATCACACACAGTGACCACAGGTTGTGCCGTTATGCTGTGCTCTTTATTCAGAGGTCTTAGAATAATACGCACATACATACCAGGGTTTCTGTTAGCCTGTAATAGATTGCTTTTGTCCGTATAAAAAAAATAATGCAGATAAATAACATTTGCGTCGGCCAACTGCTAGGGAGAAGAGAAAATCCAATTGCGAAATAATGCTTTTCAGCCTATTTATTGATGGAAATACATTTGACGGGTCATGCTTATCGGTCTATTGGGTAATCTGCATAATTTAGTGGAAGTAAATTGGTACGTGTGTGCAGTATATTTGTATGTACAGTATCTTAAAATACGAGGTCAAATTATTACGACTTCGGGGCTCTGGAAAGAGGCCTGATTTCCTGAGTTGGAATTCCGAGTTGGATGACTGTTCAAAACTCTTCTCCCAGTCAGAGCTTGTTTTTTCCCCAGTTCCCAGTTGTCTTGAACGCACTGAAGTCAGAAGTCAGAGATTTCTCAGTTGCTTTGAACGCTGCATCACACGGCAACAGAAGGCAGGCTTCATCAGCGCGTCACACACCACTTTGCAATGAGCTGGAGGCAGTATGCATTTTGAAAACATATACTTCATTGTTTGAAACCTGAATGTTTTAATACACATTTCAGCATGTCTTATGTTGCTTCAAAGTAGCCTATTAGATCTCCTCTCGTTCTAAATTTCTAACGGATATTTTCATCTGTTACATGAAACCGGTCGCATGTGTAGTGGCCTTTTGATAATGGTGTTTTCCTGCTAATTGCATTATGGAACAAACATTCGTGCATAGCCTGCTGCCTTGTGCACAGTGCTGCGCTTATAATGTGAAGAAATAATAGTTTATCAACATTTTAAGCTAAACGTTCTGATCTGTTGCCTCAGACTCATTGCTTTTATGTAGCTTAGGCCTACTGATGAATTTGGGCCCACAACTGGCCCAGAGTCTGTTTGAAATAGGCTATTTATTTTCAACAAGCTGACCAATAGAATAGGTAGCCTTAACATTTCTACTATAGTAGATTGACACAGGCTAGTGATTTTGCTGTTGGTTACTCATCTTGTTGGCTGAAGAAAAGTAAATGTGTTTGAAGTGCACATCAGAAGGACCGCACATCGTTGCATCCTCGACTTGCATGTTCTGTGAATATGAATGACCGTATTCTAAATGTGATTGCTGTCGTTCTGAGCACCGTGGGTGGACGCCCTAATCACGCTATGCACCAAATGCAAATGTTTCCGGTAAATGAAAATGTTGCTGATCAAGTGTCCGGCGCCACATGTTCAGAAACCCTGATACATTTTGAACGTGTTTAGCAGAACTCTACCAGGTGTTTCCAGAGCGACAGTACACTCAACTGAGATGCGTAAACAACCACTTATCACAATCATTGCAAGTATTTGCATATACAGTATATTTATATTTCCATAATAAACTATTGATAAATGTATTCTCTCCATATTCCTCCTCCAGGTTTCCTCGCCCAGCTGTGACTCCCAGGGCCTGCAAGCCGAGGAGGCTCCGCCCTCTGAACCCCAGAGCCCCGTCACTCAAACCGTTGCCATGGGGACTGGCAGTCGCCCCGCCTCCTGCCTTACCCCCCTCCCCCTCGTGTCGCGTGTGAAGACAGAGCAGCAGGGCAACCAATCAGAAGCCTCGCCCTACTCGGTGGTGTGCACCCCTGTGGCCAAGCGCTTGTGGGAGGGAGGCAGCAGCCGAGACGGGGGTGGAGGGGGCTCAGGTGGAGGCGGGTCCAGGAAAGCCGCCCGCTTTTCCCAGGAGTCCGTGCGAGGGAGTGCCATCCAGAGCTCGGGGGCGCTGGCACTGGCGATGGGGATGGGGGCCAGCGGGGCGGGGATAGGATCAGGGGTCGGGGGTCACGGCAGCGGGTCCAACGGGAGTGTGGTCTCCATGGGCAACGTGGCATCGGAGGGCGCCAGCCCGGGCACGATGAGCGCCTACACCAGTGACTCGCCTATCAGTTACCATGACGAGGAGGAAGAGGAGGAGGTGACGGAGGAGCAGACGGAGGAGCAGTACAGGCAGATCTGTAACATGTACACCATGTACAGCATGCTCAACGTGGGCGCTGCAGGTACTGGTGTGTGTGTGTGTGTGTGTGTGTGTATAAAGGTCAGACCAGACAGATCTGTAACATGTACAGCATGCTCAACGTGGGCGCTGCAGGTACCGGTGTGTGTGTGTGTGTGTATAAAGGTCAGACCAGACAGATCTGTAACATGTACACCATGTACAGCATGCTCAACGTGGGCGCCGCAGGTACCGGTGTGTGTGTGTGTGTGTGTGTGTATATAAAGGTCAGACCAGACAGATCTGTAACATGTACAGCATGCTCAAAGTGGGTGCCGCAGGTACCGGTGTGTGTGTGTGTGTGTGTGTGTATATAAAGGTCAGACCAGACAGATATGTAACATGTACACCATGTACAGCATGCTCAACGTGGGCGCCGCATATTATTATATATATATAATTTATTTATATATATAATTTATTTATATATATATATATATATATATAAGGTCAGACCAGATCTAACACACGTCTTTCTCCCTCTGGTAGCTGGTGAGCGTGTGGAGGCCCTGCCGGACCACTCAGAGACCCGGGGTCGTATGCGGGGTCGCCAGGACCTGTCGTCTCTCCCCGCTGAGCTCATCACACAGATAGGCAACCGCTGCCACCCCAAACTATACGAGGAGGGGGACCCCGCAGAGAAACTAGAGCTTGTCTCAGGTCAGTGTGTGTGGATCCATTCTGTCATTTCAGAACTAGAGTAGGAGAAGGGTCAGAGAAGGGTCTAGGGACCGAAGTGGAATGTGGCCTTGTTAAAGATGTGCTATCTTAATTTGAACAGCAGGAAACTAATCGTGCAGCAACAGGAAATGTGAATTATTATGAGGATTATAATTAATGGACATGTTGTAGGGGTTGATAGATTTTCCGTTAGGGTGAATCTAGTCTGAAATGTTAAAATGGAAGCCTTTTTAAACGTTGAATACACTAGTTTGCATCTTCTCTGCAACAACCGAGTGATCAAATGAAGATAGGGTATAAGCGGTGTACTGAGTGTAGAAAACGTTAAGAACACCTGCTCTTTCAATGACAGACTGACCAGCTATGATCCCTTATTGATGTCCCTTGTTAAATCCACTTCAATCAGTGTAGATGAAGGGGTGGAGATGGGTTGAACAAGCATTTTTAAGCCTTGAGACATAGATTGGCTCACACATTCAAAGGGTGAATGGGCAAGGCAACATATTTAAGTGCCTTTGAACGGGGTATGGTAGTAGGTGCCAGGGGCACCAGTTTGGGTCAAGAACTGCAACACTGCTTGGTTTTTCATGCTCAACAGTTTCCTGTGTCTATCGAGAATGGTCCACCACCCAACGTGATTCAACTGTGAGAAGCATTGGAGTCAACATGGGCCAGCATCCCTGTGGAACACTTTTGACCCCTTGTAGAGTCCATGCCCGATGAATTGAAGCTGTTCTAAGGGCAAAAGGGGGGTTGCAACTCCATATTCAGAATGTGTTCATAATGTTTGGTACTCTTAGTGTATACTATACACACACTGTATAGTCTACTCTAGTAGTTGTCCTTACATGACTAGTGAAATGGGATGTGGCCTGGTTCTGCAGTACACTGAGAGTGGTCCTTACATGACTAGTGAAATGGGACGTGGCCTGGTTCTGCAGTACACTGAGAGTGGTCCTTACATGACTAGTGAAATGGGACATGGCCTGGTTCTGCAGTACACTGAGAGTGGTCCTTACATGACTAGTGAAATGGGACATGGCCTGGTTCTGCAGTACACTGAGAGTGGTCCTTACATGACTAGTGAAATGGGACATGGCCTGGTTCTGCAGTACACTGAGAGTGGTCCTTACATGACTAGTGAAATGGGACATGGCCTGGTTCTGCAGTACACTGAGAGTGGTCCTTACATGACTAGTGAAATGGGACGTGGCCTGGTTCTGCAGTACACTGAGAGTGGTCCTTACATGACTAGTGAAATGGGACGTGTCCTGGTTCTGCAGTACACTGAGAGTGGTCTTTACATGACTAGTGAAATGGGACATGGCCTGGTTCTGCAGTACACTGAGAGTGGTCTTTACATGACTAGTGAAATGGGACATGGCCTGGTTCTGCAGTACACTGAGAGTGGTCCTTACATGACTAGTGAAATGGGACATGGCCTGGTTCTGCAGTACACTGAGTGGTCCTTACTGTGAGATGACTGTATGTAAGAGATGAGGCATGTGTCAGTGTGGTTAATATTAGCCACGTCGAGGCCTCACTGGGAGCCTATGTTACGTTCCACTGCCACCTTGTCCTAGAGTACACTGTCAGTCTACACGTGGACTACAGTCAAGTATTCCCATCTGTTTGGCCTGCTGCTTGTTTGTTTATTATGCCGAGTCAGACCCAGGATGGGTGTTTGGGTCTATGTTTCAGTGTGTGTGTTCTTCTTTGATATTGTGTGTGTAAACAGGATGTGTCTGTGTGTGTTTTACAGATGGTGTGTGTGGTGTATGAGGGGTATATCCAGGTTTGTGTGTGTAAACAGGATGTGTCTGTGTGTGTTTTAAAGATGATGTGTATGGGGGGGTATATCCAGGTTTGTGTGTGTAAACAGGATGTGTCTGTGTGTGTTTTTAAAGATGATGTGTATGGGGGGGTATATCCAGGTTTGTGTGTGTAGAATTTCAATAGGGCTAGTGTCTGGAGTAGTCCATGGTGACACTGTTCTGTGTGTTTGTTGATGATTCTCACTAGTGTGTCTCTGCAGGTACGTGTGTGTTCATATCTCGAGCCCAGCTGATGAACTGTCATGTGAGTGCAGGGACCAGACACAAGGTGTTGCTCAGGAGGCTGCTGGCTGCCTTCTTCGACAGGTTAGTGTGTCTCTCTCTCTCACACATCTGACGTGGGTGTTTATACGTCTGACAAGTGTGGGTGTTTATACGTCTGACAAGTGTGGGTGTTTATACGTCTGACAAGTGTGGGTGTTTATACGTCTGACAAGTGTGGGTGTTTATACGTCTGACGTGTCTGTGTGTGTTTATACGTCTGACGTCTGTGTGTGTTTATACGTCTGACGTGTCTGTGTGTTTATACGTCTGACGTGTGTGGGTGTTTATACGTCTGACAAGTGTGGGTGTTTATACGTCTGACAAGTGTGGGTGTTTATACGTCTGACAAGTGTGGGTGTTTATACGTCTGACAAGTGTGGGTGTTTATACGTCTGACGTGTCTGTGTGTGTTTATACGTCTGACGTGTCTGTGTGTGTTTATACGTCTGACGTGTCTGTGTGTGTTTATACGTCTGACGTGTGTGTGTGTGTTTATACGTGTGTGTGTGTTTATACGTCTGACGTGTCTGTGTGTGTTTATACGTGTGTTTATACGTGTATGTGTTTATACGTCTGACGTGTGTGTGTGTGTGTGGGTGTTTATACGTCTGACGTGTGTGTTAACAGTTGATGGATGTCTGTATGCTTATAAAGGTATCATTATACTCTCTCCCTGTCAGGAATACTCTGGCTAACAGCTGTGGAACGGGAATACGCTCCTCCACTAACGACCCCAGCCGCAAGCCCCTGGACAACAGAGTGTTGCACGCAGTCAAATGTGAGTGTTTCACTTAAACACAAGTGCCTTTTTGTTAGTACAAATGAACGGCTGATTTATGATTGGGCTCATCAATCCTAACTCTGGTCTATTCCTCTTTTCTCTCTTATTCTCTCTCTATTCCCCTCCTTCCCTCCCTCATTCCTTCCTCCCCTCTCTCTCTCTCCTCCCTCCATCAGTCTACAGCCAGAACTTCGCCACGAGCTTCAAGGAGAGCGAGATGAACGCCATCGCGGCGGACATGTGCACCAACGCCCGCCGCGTCGTCCGCAAGAGCTGGATCCCCAAGCTGAAGCTGCTCATGGCCGAGGGCGACGCGTACTCCGCCTTCCTCCCCGACGCCAAGATGGAGGCCGACGCCCTAGGGGCGGAGCCAACTTTTGAACCCAACTCCCTGGAGGGCGCCGAGACGGGCGGCTCGTCCGGCGAGTCGCTGCAGGGGGTGGGCAGCGACGGAGGCACTTTGTTTTAGATGGGGAGGTGGAGTACAGAAGTGTTTAGAAGACGATGATGATGATGATGATGAATACCTATATTTCCCTGTACTCCTTTCTTCTCCTCTGGTGGTGTGGCCCATCTCCCTGACCCTTTGGCCTTTTGATCCTCCACCTCCGACTCTGAAACGTTGCTAGGGGAAACAGGGGTTGTTACCTGGATGTTAACCAGGAAGTTATGCTTTAATTTTGAAAGCGAGAGTCCAAGCAATCGTAACTTCCAATATGGTTTCTGCTGTATATTAGTATGGGGGTAGAGAAAGGGTGATGGGTTTGTGGGGATGCAGTATTTTTGGGGGATTAACCAAATTCCTGCCTCACCATATCAAAACACATTCCCCTGGTTTTGAATGTAGATGTCAGCAGCATTGCACAATGTCAGTCTGAACGATTGTATCCCAACCTCTTGAGGAACAACAAACCGACTACTCTATGGATATGAGAGAGACTGTAGTTTCTCTCTAGAATGAGAGAAAGAGAAAAGGGGAGAGAGGGAGCGATAGAAAGACCCCTAACCCACCAACCCCACACCCTTCTGTGACCAGAACAAAATGATTATGCCCTCAGTTTTAATGTACTGTCTCTCTTCTTGTAGCTTTTCTGATCACAGCTCGTTTCTCTGTTTGTAACATACGATGGATCCAGAGATGAGGACTACAGGTGCACAACCTGTAATTGTAAAGAAATCCAAGGGGGAAAGAAAAAGACGGTCATATTTTTTTGAATATGTATTTATACAACTGTTGTTGTGTACAGAGAGAAAGAGAGGGATTGGTTTTAAATCTCTGTTGTTTTATTGTATTTTGAACAGCTGTTTTTGCAAAGAAAGTCCTGCGCCGAAAAATAAGATTTAAAAGCAAATAAGTAAAAGTGCTATTTTTGCATAAAAATATGGTATTGATCAAGTGGTCAGAAAAGTCTTAACTTGACAAACTATTGAACTGAAAAATAATCTGTTTTTAAGACAGAACTGGGCACTTTCTACCTGCGGCAATCCAATATAGCTTATCTTATTCTTGTCCTTTTTTCTCTATGGAAATTGTCAAGGAAGCCTACCTATGTGGCTGTTCACAACGATGACTGACTTTGTTATGCTTGCTAGCGAGCTAGCGACGTTACTATGCTAGCTAAACTGCTTACTCGGAAATCACGGCTAAATGTAAAAATGCACAGCTTGAATCAACTGGTCGACTGCTGCAACTATCGTGCTAGCTAGCTAACCCCTCTGTTGGTTAGTGACTTGCTCTGAAGCAGACTACTGACATTACACATCATGAGGTGGTGATTCAATGACCGCAAAACATTTTGGAATAATGGAATGTGCCTTTTTTAATCGACATGGATATGCAGGGGTGGGTCCTGCTTATGTTGATGTTGGGAAGGAGGGAGTAGAATGGGGTTTAAAAGGTGGCAGGTCGTTCAGCTTGAGACAGAGTTGTAACACACACACACACACACACGTGTTCCAAAGAGAGATGGGGTGAGGTCAGGGGGTTTGGCATTCCGGTGGAGTATGTTGGTGTGTTTTAAACAGTCTCATATATGTGCGAGAGCAAGCATTTGTGTTCATTCCTTGAATGTGACTGAAAATTATATTTGTTCCTGTGCGATTGATGTGTGTGAGTGAGTGTGTCCTCCACCTGGTAGTCTTTTGGATTGGTTTAAGACTCCCTCTGCTGGGACACTTGTCTTTGTGAACGATGACCTACACCATCTTCCATACACCTTTGCAATCCAAAAGATGTGAGACACCTTCAGATAGAAAAGTGATGTATAGAGCGGACACAATTCACTTTTCTCCATACGGCAGAGAAGCAGGTCCACTCTATGCATGACATTTCTGTCCTGATTTGCTGTTGTTTAACTCTCTCTCACGCTTGGTAAATCCAAAATGGACAAAGGTGGATATGTTAAAGGGGAGGTGAAGCACCTTTTTAAATGGGATGAACCCATGTTTCCTGCACCTTTTGATAAAAGGTTTTGATGTGTTGTGTGGAGAATCAACCCAAGGGATGGCCTTGTTCAAATACTTTTTAAGCAGCATCCTTCCTCCCTTTCCTTGATGTAAGCACTTCAGGGAAGGGACTAAAGGAAGGGTGCATTTAGAGAGTATAGGAACATAGCCTGCGTCTCAGATCTGTGGATGTGGGATGCACTGGGATGACTCCTGTTGTAAATATTGGGACCGTTGAGCTGACTTTCTTTCTACGCTCTTCTAACGATTTCCTATGTAGGGTGATTGTGTAACAGTGTGGAAGCGATGAAAGAGGACTGTTTTTTTATATATTTTTTATTTTTTACTTGGTCTCGCGTGTTGTCGAGACGTCATGGAGACTGGTGTGTGTGAGCTCCCAGCATGCATTTGGCCTACAGGTCAGAGGAGGAGGATGATGGTTGCTTTGGTCTTAAAGTACTGGCCTAATGTGCTACTGAGTTGGTGTGACTGAAGGGAGGGAGGAGGGGTCATGTTTAGGGAGAGAGGTGTCATGGCTGCAGACTGTCTGTCCATCAGAATATTGTACAGAAAAAAATATTATTTTTCAAAATATTTTTTCTTTTATTGCTTATGTTTTCTTTAAAGAAACATGTACTGTAAAGACCTTAAAGAAATGCTACTAATTGAAGGTGGTGAATGATTTACCTACTTCTTGCTGAAGAAAACATTGAAAAGGAAAGAAAGATAACTGTACGATAGCTAGACAGAGCACTGATAGCTAGACAGAGAACTGTATATATTTTTTTCATTGTTTGTGATGAGGGTTCCATGAGAGGTTCTTCCAGGGGGGGGACTAGGGCACTGTACTGTCTGTCTCGTCTATTGGGGGGAATGATTTTTGGGGAGGTGGGTGGGTAGTAGTGGGTGTGTGACGCTATAGAGGTCTGAATTACAAACTTTGCACCTGTTATTGAACCTATACACCAGGGTCTGATTTCACCCTGCTGAACAGATCCCATGATATTATGGACACTGTCAGATCCACTCTTGTTCACCACCTGCTGTTCACATGTGGTACTGGAGCTACCACCAGATGACAGTATTTCCCCCACAGACCATAGTCAATGACTGAGTTGGTTACTAAGTGATCAAAGTTCAGTTTTGTGTGTTTTGGAGAGGGTTACTTCTCTTAGCTCTGAAGCACAAGACTATAGGAACAGAAAGGAATGTTTGTTTGTGTGGGACAGGACAGTTCAAGCTGATTCATCCTCCATCCCTACAGGTAGATGTCCCTCTTCCCCCAACACACACATCTCAAGAGGATGGACAAACAAAGGCAGTGTCCAGTGTGGTGTATATAGGCTTGGAGAAGGACCGTTTTTCACATATACATATATAAATATGAATATATGTATAGATATATACTGTATATTATACATAGAGGCACTAAAGAAGTTGGATTGTTAGTCGTGCACTCTCAGCATGAGGTATATACCCACAAACCGCTTATTGAAACCAGTGCAGTAGCATCCCCAATGTCTCTGCCCCTGCTCCTTGCCCTCTGTGACCCTGTAGTGCCAGTGCTCATTCTGTTCTCATTGTTTTCCAAGTGCCAATAACTTTGTGAAACCCCTTAACTGTGACCCAATATTATTCAAGGTAATTGCACATTAACTATTGTAAAGAAAAATCATTAAGATAAATGTCAACATGGATTAAAAAAAAACTATCTTAATAAAAGGTTTGTAACAAATGATTTGTGACCTTGCTCCTTTTTTCCAAAATATTTGTACCACTGACAAGATTGACTTGTAAATTATAGGTTTGCTACCTGCTGTAATTAGACATGATCAAAGGTCACTCTGTTGTGGTGATTTTGGCAATAATGAAGATGGGCCATTTAAAGTGAGCACCAAATGGAATGTGGGCAAGGGAGTGCATAGTAAGTGAATCAAATCACAGCTCATCAAATGAATGCTTCTTGGTTCCATTTGGACCTTGACTTAGAAATGATGCATACAACTTATATTGGACAGGGACATACTGAACCAAAGAGTCCAGATGGAGGACAGGACAGGAAATACCAGAGGTGTGATTTTGGATTGTTGGAATACAAAAAAAAGTCTCTAAAATTACAATAACACAATCTGAACCGGTCTTTCTGTGTTAATAGAATAAGACATGGTCATGGATGAACCTATATGAAACTCCACCATTTTTCAGTGTTTGGTTTACCTTTCATGTAATATAAAGTATTAGGTCTTGAAGAAACCATGTAAAAGCCATGCAAAAAAAATATATATATTTCACCTTCATTTAACCAGGTAGGCCAGTTGAGAACAAGTTGTGAAATGAATGAAAGCTTGATGAGGGAGAAAGTTTTCTTTGCCAATCCAGAGACAGTTGACTGATAGTTTGATTAGCACTGAGCAGCATGGCTTGCTTGCTCCTTTCATCAATGTCAGATTTCCAGCGGCATCCTTGCTGCCAGATGTGCATCCCAAAATAAATGAGTTGAGTTGACCCCAAAACGCGCCACCACTGGATTAAGCGCGCTCCCGCTGCCCATATTTGGGCTCAGGGAAGCAGGGCGCACAGTCTTGACAACACCAAATAAGGAGATGTGTTCTGACGCAATCCCTAATGGTTCGCACTTTAAATGGCCAATGGAAGCGAGGGTCTCCTAGGCGCGTCATGGATTTTTCACCCGCAGCGCGCTCGCCTCGGTTACCCGTCGGATGTACTTTATATGGGCATCTGTTGATAACCCCTCTGAAAAACAGCCCCCATGGGAGTAATGTTAAAGTAATGTGAAGCAAGAAAAACATGAAGATTCAAGAGTAATTTATCAACACAGCTTTTCCCAGAAAAAAATCATTATATAATGTCTTTGATTGGTGGTCTTGGCCTGATACCAGTAGCTAAATATAAGGCTATTGAGGCATATCATTTTTGTTCAAATTATTAATTAAAAAAAATTGGAACAGTATCAAATGCACATGTTTTATTTAACCTTTAATTAGCCTATAGGCTAATCTATTTTGCAAGAAAGACATGTTCAAGAAAGCAGCAGTCCACTTACACAAGAAAACTAAATGCAATGCCCTTCCACTTAATAATAGATGCCACACACACAATTAGCCTAGTAATAGTAAGACAATGCAACAACTCAATGGCACCGATATTTTATGAATTTCATGGGTTTCTCAGTTTCTGTTTTTTTCATTAGTATACAGTTGACAGTAGTCAGATTTGCATTCATATTCGGTTGTTCAAATTACACAATTATGCAAACAAATGTGGTACAAATAAACACAGCCTAAACACAACCTACACATGTGTCTAGTCATAAATAGTAGTCTAAATATAGTGTAGGAGGCTACTTACTACATGTTATCCGCAGCTCTTGTGGGGCTTTTGGCATAGGAGGAGCTCATGGAAGAATTTACACCTCTCAGATGACAGCGAGCCACTGACGTCAGCGAAGATATAATAAAGCGGCTGTATAGGCACGTTCATGTATGTGTGTGTGTGTGAAGTTTGGAGAATCTAGGCCCTAACGGTAAAGGAAGGTCCAAAGTTGTGGCAATCAAATTAAAGTGTCTCTAAACGTCTTAAGATCAATAATAAGCAACAACATGGAGGTCAGCGCTGAGGCCAAGAGGATTATGGTCCACGCTCTAGGCAAACTATACAGCTCGCGCGCCCAGCGCGGGGGACACCGTCTCCACCGGAGCCTGCTGCTCACGCTCGTAATGCAGTCCGCCCGGAATATCTACCACGCATCGCAGGCCAGTTGTGAAACCACGACAGCAGCAGAGACGATCCAGCAAGAGTCGCCGATGGAGGAAACAACTGGAGACCGTTTGGAGAGGGAGGTTTCATCGTCTCTGTCTGGACTACCCGCGACCCCCCAGCCCCAGGAGATTCCAGTATCCTCCGAGGACGAAACGAACTCACACCCGCTGCACTGCAGTGTAACAGCAGGTAGAGAAGACAAGGAGAACCGGGGCCCGTCGAGGCCTGACCGTAACGCCAGGAAGAGACGGGGCAAGGCGGCCTCGGAGCCCGACTTCCTCCCCTGCAAGAAAGCGAAAATGGAGCAAGGGAGAAATACCGTCATACGGAGCTCTGTGAACTGCTACCGTGTCGGTGGGGACTCCCTGGTCTCATCGGTGCCCATGTTAAAAGCCATTGCTGCGTTTTGAAGGGACAATGAAGAGTTTGCTTTGATTTGGGTTCATAAATACAATTTTGTGACGGAGCAGGAGGAATACGTTGTGGGCAAAACTATCCGGGTATGAGCCGGGTAGAGAGAGAGGAGACCACATATGCGTTCAGACACTATAAATTGCTGTGGTCCCTAATGTTGGAAACTGGGCTGTCCCGGGAACTCAGCGGAGGTTTCTCCGAAAATTGGAGCTTGTTTTGTGAAAGAGGTGACTGATCGTTACGGTAAAAGAGTTCATGCTCTCCCGCTGTGACTTTCCCCGCTGGCTGTGCTCCAAAAGAGGGAGATGGAAGAACATTGGTCTAATACTTTCTAGGGCTGGGCCTGGTCGAAAAGGACTGAAAACAATACACAGCACAAGCCTAAACCGACTGAATAGTGCTGGTTAAAATGACTTTTATAGCCTACACGTGCGCCATGATGCTGAAAATACTAGACCAACCATTTGCTATTAATCACTGCCGTGGGTCCTAGTAATCTAAACATTTGACCTATTACATAAATTGATCCATTAAATGTTCTGAATGTTCTACCGTATGATACATTCACATGTATATTTTGTTAATTTGTACGTTAATTGGTTAAACTGTGGAACTTTTCTTCCATAAGAACCAAAATGAATTGTATCGACACTGATAACCAAAACTGAAACAAACCATACCATACCTCAGTTTTATTTATTAAAACGTTTTATAATGAACTTGAACCTTTTCTCGTTTCCTTTTAACTTGTTGTAGCCTTGTGGAAACGATTCATCATGACATGGGTGCCCACTGCGCACACACTGGTTGAATCAACGTTGTTTCCACTTCATTTCAACCCCCAAAAATCTGTTTTAACGTGGAAGACTGATTGGATTTTTTTTATACACAACGTTTAACTTAAATCCTGATGACATGGTCACATTTTTGCTGAATTCACGTTAGTTGACAACTCAACCAAACGTAAATAAAAAATTAACATTGAACTGACACTTCTACCCAGTGGTTGGGCGGATGTGGGTGTGGTATGGAGTCCGCGTGACTAAAGAAACAAGGGTAGTAAGAATATTGCCCCATGGAGTGTGTGGGGAGGAAACGGCAATGGTTGTGATGAGTCGGAAGCACGCTGTGTCATCGCTATTCTCTCGCTCTCTCTCTCACACACACACACACAGGTTATATTTCCAGGAGGTTACGCTGCTGTAAAGAATGGGACGCAGGACAAACACTATTTCCCGGTCATGAAATTACGTAACGAATGGGTACAATGTATCACTTTTGTTGTTCACCTAGGGAAAATTGAGAGAGATGGTCTATTGTGCCACCCTGGCAGCTGTGGAGTACAGTCAGACATGGGACACTGTTCTCCTAGTGGCATGCAGGGGCATCGGCCTGACCACCCCAATCACTATCTGGGCATGACTGCACGACTGGCCCATGCATCTGGACCAAGATTCTGATAATCAGACAAAAAGACAGTGTGAAACGGCAATAAGGGGCTGCCTGGAGCTCCTTTCATGAGGGTTTACAAACGGGTGTTTGTTTTTGCGCTGCTGGGGGCCGATTCCGAACCAAGTTAAGCGCATGTAAATGGAATGGAATTCCCTTTGTATGCACTTTTTTCTCTATGCTTTTTCTGACCTTGAATTGAATGAGAATAGCACCTGCAATTCATTCTGGGTGGAGATGTAAGAAATTAAGGTGTGGTAGAGGTGTGTTTGCAGATATGCTGTATAATGACCTTCACTAATTCCCTCATTTCCACCACTTTTATGTGCGAGGAAACCATAAATAAGGTCGAGCAAACCTGCCGGTTCCAAGTGTAAAAACCTCTACCTTCTTTGTGAAGGAAAAGCAGACAACAAGTGCTCAGCATACAGTTGAAGTCAGAAGTATACATACACTTAGGTTGGGGTCATTAAAACTAGTTTTTCAACCACTCCACAATTTTCTTGTTAACTATAGTTTTGGCAAGTCGGTTAGGACATCTACTTTGTGCATGACACAGGTCATTTTTCCAACAACTGTTTACAGACAGATTATTTCACTTCACTGTATCACAATTCCAGTGGGTCAGAAGTTTACATACATTAAGTTGGCTGTGACTTTAAACAGCTTGGAAAATTCCAGAAAGTGATGTCATGGCTTTAAAAGATTCTGACAGGCTTATTGACATCATTTGAGGCAACCTGTGGATGTTTTTCAAGGCCTACCTTCAAACTCAGTGCCTCTTTGCTTGACATCATGGGTAAATGAAAAGAAATCAGCCAAGACATCAGAAAAAAAAATGTTGACCTCCACAAGTCTGGTTCATCCTTGGGAGCAATTTCCAAATGCCTGAAGGTACCACGTTCATCTGTACAAACAATAGTACGCAAGTATAAACACCATGGGACCACGCAGCCGTCATACCGCTCAGGAAGGAGACGCGTACTGTCTCCTAGAGGTGAAAGTACTTTGTGCAAATCAATCCCAGAACAACAGGAAAGGACCTTGTGAAGATGCTGGAGGAAACAGGTACAAAAGTATCTATAACCACAGTAAAATGAGTCCTATATCAACATAACATGAAAGGCCTCTCAGCAAGAAAGAAGCCACTGCTCCAAAACCGCCATAAAAAAGCCAGACTATGGTTTGCAACTGCACAAGGGGACAAAAATCGTACTTTTTGAAGAAATGTCCTCTGGTCTGATGAAACAAAAATAGAACTGTTTGGCCATAATGACCATTGTAATGTTTGGAGGAAAAAGGGGAGGCTTGCAAGCCGAAGAATACCATCCCAACAGTGAAGCACGGGGTGGCAGCATCATGTTGTGGAGGTGCTTTGCTGCAGGAGGGACTGGTGCACTTCACAAAATAGATGGCATCATGAGGCAGGGAAATTATGTGGATATATTGAAGCAACATCTCAAGACATCCGTCGGAAAGTTAAAGCTTGGTCGCAAATGGGTCTTCCAAATGGACAATGACCCCAAACATACTTCCAAAGTTGCGGCAAAATGGCTTAAGGACAACAAAGTCAAGGTATTGGAGTGGCCATCACAAAGCCCTGACCTCAAATCTATAGGAAATTTGTGGGCAGAACTGAAAAAGCATGTGCGAGCAAGGAGGCCTACAAACCTGACTCAGTTACACCAGCTCTGTCAGGAGGAATGGGCCAAAATTCACCCAACTTATTGTGTAAAGCTTGTGGAAGGCTACCCAAAATGCTTGACCGAAGTTAAACAATTTAAAGGCAATGCTACCAAATACGAATTGAGTGTATGTAAAATTCTGACCCACTGGGAATGTGATGAAATAAATAAAAGCTTAAATAAATCACTCTCTCTACTATTATTTGGACATTTCACATTCTTAAAATAAAGTGGTGATCCTAATTGACCTAAGACAGGGAATTTCTACTCGGATTAAACGTCAGAAATTGTGAAAAACTGAGTTTAAATGTATTTGGCTAAGATGTATGTAAACTTCCGTCTTCAACTGTATGTGGGAACTCCTTCAAGACTGTTGGAAAAACATTCCTCATGAAGCTGGTTGAGAGAATGCCTAGAGTGGACAAAGCTGTCATCAAGGAAAAGGGTGGCTACTTTGAAGAATCTAAAATTTGAAATATATTTTGATTTTACACTTTTTTGCTTACTACATGATTCCATATGTGTTATTTCATAGTGTTGATTGTCTTTATAATTATTCTACAATGTAGAAATTAGTAAAAAATAAAGAAAAACTTTGAATGAATAGGTTTGTCCAAACGTTTGAATGGTACTGTATGTAAATAAGTTATTTCTGTTTCTTATTTGTAAGAAATTTGCACACTTATCTAAAAACCTGTTTTTGCTTTGTCATTATGGGGTATTGTATGTAAATTGATGAGGGGAAAAAATGTGGAAAAAGGGATGGGTCTGAATACATTACAAATGCAGTGTCTTAGCTGTTGATAAGAGCCAGTTAAATTAGTAATCCGTTTGGAGAAGAGATTGCAATTAAAAATAGCAATTGTTTTGGATTATTTTTCCTTATGATCTGTGGAAGCAAATGTGAAACCAGTAATATGGAAGCAAACTGAAAATCATATCAGCACATGTTTTAATTTTGTGCCCTCATAATTTGCATTGATTAAATTTGGAGACACAAACTATAGGCTTCTGTAGGGCTGGACCAACCGAGTTGATGTATGTGCTACATAATGTTTTAATTATATGCCTAGGCTTTTCTCTGTTTTATTTTACAATTTTTATCATGTTAGATATTAGCCACGGTCGGGAGCCACCTTCAGTAATACCCACATAAATTTATAACTGTCACTTTAGTGTTTGTTTTCTTCAATTTGTAGCTTACATTTCACATCATTCCATATACAGTTCCATGATTTGTGAGGATTACAGGACTATTGTTCAACCCTTATTGTACACTTGTTTCCACCTTCCAATAGCTCATGGTTTGACCTTGGATATGTCAACTTTCAGGATGAATCAAACCAATGTATTTTGATTAATCAATATATTTCATGTGTAAAGGCTCTCCTAACCCCAAAAATACAAGATCAGAGTATTTTGACATCTACCAGTTGCTGAAACATAGTAAAATATGCATATACAGTACCGTATTTGGTGGGTTTCTTTCATTGATCCCTATATTCTGAACCCATTGTATTCTATTCTCAATATATTCTAGTGAGTCAGTTGGCAAAATTCGAATTAAAGGTGCACCGTATTTAAAGGGATGGCTTAAGATAAATGTGTTGATAACACTATTGAATGAAAACTCCACGAGAAAATCTGTTTGCAAGCAAGTGGGAGGGTTTTCAGAGGTTGAATTAAATGTATTCAAGGGAACCACGCCTGCAAAGCCCGTTACACACCTGCATAAGGTAAGTCTGAATACCAACTACTGAGAATTGAATAGGAAAGGTAACTGAACTAAATGACTATCGCCCCGCAGCACTCACTTCTGCCATCATGAACTGCTTTTAGAGGCTAATCAAGGATCATATCACCTCAACCTTACCTGACACCCTAGACCCACTTCCATTTTCTTAGCGCCCCAATAGATCCACAGACGATGCAATTGCCATCACTATGCACACTGTCCTATCCCATCTGGACAAGAGGAATACCTATGTAAGAATACTGAGACTGAGACAAATCTATTTATATAGCCCTTCGTACATCAGCTGATATCTCAAAGTGCTGTACAGAAACCCAGCCTAAAACCCCAAACAGCAAGCAATGCAGGTGTAGAAGCACGGTGGCTAGGAAAAACTCCCTAGAAAGGCCAAAACCTAGGAAGAAACCTAGAGAGGAACCAGGCTATGTGGGGTGACCAGTCCTCTTCTGGCTGTGCCGGGTGGAGATTATAACAGAACATGGCCAAGATGTTCAAATGTTCATAAATAATGGTCAAATAATAATAATAATCACAGGCAGAACAGTTGAAACTGGAGCAGCAGCACGGCCAGGTGGACTGGGGACAGCAAGGAGTCATCATGCCAGGTAGTCCTGAGGCATGGTTCTAGGGCTCAGGTCCTCCGAGAGAGAGAAAGAAAGAGAGAATTAGAGAGAGCATACTTAAATTCACACAGGACACCGGAAAGGACAGGGGAAGTACTCCAGATATAACAAACTGACCCTAGCCCCCCGACACAGAAACTACTGCAGCATAAATACTGGAGGCTGAGACAGGAGGGATCAGGAGACACTGTGGCCCCATCCGATGATAACCCCCGGACAGGGCCAAACAGGAAGAATATAACCCCACCCACTTTGCCAAAGCACAGCCCCCACACCACTAGAGGGATACCTTCAACCATCAACTTACCATCCCGAGTGTAGCCCACAAAGATCTCCGCCACGGCACAACCCAAGGGGGGGCGCCAACCCAGACAGGAAGATCACATCAGTGACTCATCCCACAATAGTGAAAGAGCACCAGTAAGCCAGTGACTCAGCCCCTGTAATAGGGTTAGAGGCAGAGAATCCCAGTGGAAAGAAGGAAACCGGCCAGGTCAGAGACTGCAAGGGCGGTTCGTTGCTCCAGAGCCTTTCCGTTCACCTTCACACTCCTGGGCCAGACTACACTCAATCATATGACCCACTGAAGAGATGAGTCTTCAGTAAAGACTTAAAGGTTGAGACCGAGTTTGCGTCTCTCACATGGGTAGGCAGACCATTCCATAAAAATGGAGCTCTATAGGAGAAAGCCCAGCCTCCAGCTGTTTGGTTAGAAATTCTAGGGACAATTAAGAGGCCTGCGTCTTGTGACCGTAGCGTACGTGTAGGTATGTACGGCAGTACCAAATCAGAGAGATAGGTAGGAGCAAGCCTATGTAATGCTTTGTAGGTTAGCAGTAAAACCTTGAAATCAGCCCTTGCCTTGACAGGAAGCCAGTGTAGGGAGGCTAGCACTGGAGTAATATGATCAAATTTGGGGGTTCTAGTCAGGATTCTAGCAGCCGTATTTAGCACTAACTGAAGTTTATTTAGTGCTTTATCCGGGTAGCCGGAAAGTAGAGCATTGCAGTAGTCTAAACTAGAAGTAACAAAAGCATGGATTAATTTTTCTGCATCATTTTGGGACAGAAAGTTTCTGATTTTTGCAATGTTACGTAGATGGAAAAAAGCTGTCCTTGAAACTTTCTTGATATGTTCGTCAAAAGAGAGATCAGGGTCCAGAGTAACGGCGAGGTCCTTCACAGTTTTATTTGAGACGACTGTACAACCATTAAGATTAATTGTCAGATTCAACAGAAGATCTCTTTGTTTCTTGGGACCTAGAACAAGCATCTCTGTTTTGTCCGAGTTTAAAAGTAGAAAGTTTGCAGCCATCCACTTCCTTATGTCTGAAACACAGGCTTCTAGCGAGGGCAATTTTGGGGCTTCACCATGTTTCATTGAAATGTATAGCTGTGTGTCATCCGCATAGCAGTGAAAGTTAAAATTATGTTTTCGAATGACATCCCCAAGAGGTAAAATATATAGTGAAAACAATAGTGGTCCTAAAACGGAACCTTGAGGAACACCGAAATGTACAGTTGATTTGTCAGAGGACAAACCATTCACAGAGATAAACTGACATCTTTCTGACAGATAAGATCTAAACCAGGCCAGAACTTGTCCGTGTAGACCAATTTGGGTTTCCAATCTCTCCAAAAGAATGTGGTGATCGATGGTATCAAAAGCAGCACTAAGGTCTAGGAGCACAAGGACAGATGCAGAGCCTCGGTCTGATGCCATTAAAAGGTAATTTACCACCTTCACAAGTGAAGTCTCAGTGCTATGATGGGTCTAAAACCAGACTGAAGCATTTTGTATACATTGTTTGTCTTCAGGAAGGCAGTGAGTTGCTGCGCAACAGCCTTTTCTAAAATTTTTGAGAGGAATGGAAGATTCGATATAGGCCGATAGTTTTTAAAATATTTTTTGGGTCAAGGTTTGGATTTTTCAAGAGAGGCTTTATTACTGCCACTTTTAGTGAGTTTGGTACACATCCAGTGGATAGAGAGCCGTTTATTATGTTCAACATAGGAGGGCCAAGCACAGGAAGCAGCTCTTTCAGTAGTTTAGTTGGAATAGGGTCCAGTATGTAGCTTGAAGGTTTAGAGGCCATGATTATTTTCATCATTGTGTCAAGAGATTTAGTACTAAAACACTTGAGTGTCTCTCTTGATCCTAGGTCCTGGCAGACTTGTGCAGACTCAGGATAACTGAGTCCATAATTTGCTTTCTAATGATCATGATCTTTTCCTCAAAGAAGTTCATGAATTTATTACTGCTGAAGTGAAATCCATCCTCTCTTGGGGAATGCTGCTTTTTGGTTAGCTTTGCGACAGGATAAAAAAAGGAATTTCGTGTTTGTTCTTATTTTCCTCAATTAAGTTGGAAAATAGGATGATTGAGCAGCAGTAAGGGCTCCTCGATACTGCACGGTACTCTTTCCAAGTTGGAAGACTTCCAGTTTGGTGTGGCGCCATTTCCGTTCCAATTTTCTGGAAGCTGCTTCAGAGCTCGGGTATTTTCTGTATACCAGGGAGCTAGTTTCTTATGAGAAATGTTTTTAGTTTTTAGGGGTGCAACTGCATCAGGGGATTGCGTAAGGTTAAATTGAGTTCCTCAGTTACAGTGGGGCAAAAAAGTATTTAGTCAGCCACCAATTGTGCAAGTTTTCCCACTTAAAAAGATGAGGGAGGCCTGTAATTTTCATCATAGTTACACTTCAACTATGACAGACAAAATGAGGAAAAAAAATCCAGAAAATCACATTGTAGGATTTTTAATGAATTTATTTGCAAATTATGGTGGAAAATAAGAATTGTGTACCTATGATGAAAATTACAGGCCTCTCATCTTTTTAAGTGGGAGAACTTGCACAATTGGTGGCTGACTAAATACTTTTTTGCCCCACTGTAGGTGGTTAACTGATTTTTGTCCTCTGACGTCCTTGGGTAGACAGAGAGAGTCTGGAAGGACATCAAGGAATCTTTGTGTTGTCTGTGAATTTATAGCACGACTTTTGATGATCCTTGGTTGGGGTCTGAGCAGATTATTTGTTGCAATTACAAACATAATAAAATGGTGGTCCGATAGTCCAGGATTATGAGGAAAAACATTAAGATCCACAACATTTATTCCATGGGACAAAACTTAGTCCAGAGTATGACTGTGACAGTGAGTAGGTCCAGAGACATGTTGGACAAAACCCACTGACAGTAGCTATAAAAAATGATTGAGTAGGCTGCATAAATTTCATGACTAGAAGCTCAAAAGACGAAAACGTCCTTTTTTTTTGTAAATTGAAATTTGCTATCGTAAATGTTAGCAACACCTCCGCCTTTGCGGGATGCACGGGGGATATGGTCACTAGTGTAGCCAGGAGGTGAGGCCTCATTTAACACAGTAAATTCATCAGGCTTAAGCCATGTTTCAGTCAGGCCAATCACATCAAGATTATGATCAGTGATTAGTTCATTGACTATAATTGCCTTTGAAGTAAGGGATCTAACATTAAGTAGCCCTATTTTCAGATGTGAGGTATCATGATCTCTCTCAATAATGACAGGAATGGAGGAGGTCTTTATCCTAGTGAGATTTCTAAGGCGAACACCGCCATGTTTAGTTTTGCCCAACCTAGGTCGAGGCACAGACACGGTCTCAATGGGGATAGCTGAGATGACTACACTGACTGTACTAGTGGCAGACTCCACTATGCTGGCAGGCTGGCTAACAGCCTGCTGCCTGGCCTGCACCCCATTTCATTGTGGAGCTAGAGGAGTTAGAGCCCTGTCTATCTTGGTAGATAAGATGAGAGCACCCCTCCAGCTAGGATGGAGTCCGTCACTCCTCAGCAGGTCAGGCTTGGTCCTGTTTGTGGGTGAGTCCCAGAAAGAGGGCCAATTATCTACAAATTCTATCTTTTGGGAGGGGCAGAAAACAGTTTTCAACCAGCTATTGAGTTGTGAGACTCTGCTGTAGAGCTCATCACTCCCCTTAACTGGGAGGGGGCCAGAGACAATTACTTGATGCCGACACATCTTTCTAGCTGATTTACACGCAGAAGCTATGTTGCGCTTGGTGATCTCTGACTGTTTCATCCTAACATCGTTGGTGCCGACGTGGATAACAATATCCCTATACTCTACACTCGCCAGTTTTAGCTTTAGCCAGCACCATCTTCAGATTAGCCTTAACGTTGGTAGCCCTGCCCCCTGGTAAACAGTGTATGATCGCTGGATGATTCGTTTTAAGTCTAATACTGCGGGTAATGGAGTCGCCAATGACTAGAGTTTTCAATTTGTCAGAGCTAATGGTGGGAAGCTTCGGAGTCTCAGACCCCGTAACGGGAGGAGTAGAGACGAGAGAAGGCTCGGCCTCTGACTCCGACTCAGTTAAAAGTTTCTGTCTGCTGAATGAGCGACACCGGTTGAGCATTCCTACAATATTTCCGTCCAGAAACCGTGAGAAAGCGACGCTGTTTCATCCTTTCTTACACTGAAATTACCCTTGCCTAACGATTGCGTCTGAAGCTGGGCTTGCAGCACAGCTATCTTCACCATAAGGCGATCGTTCTCCTGTATATTATGAGTACAGCGACTGCAATTAGAAGGCATCATGTTAATGTTACTACTTAGCTTCAGCTGTTGGGAGGTCCTGACAAACCACGTCCAGATAAAGCATCCGGAGTGAAAAAGTTGAATGAAAAAAAAGTTGAGGGAAAAACAAAAATATAAACAGTAATTAAAAAGTAAAAATCGTAAAGTTGTCAGGTAGCAAAGTAAGGTTGGCAACAAAACGCACAGCAACACGTAAACAAGTCTGCAAGTTGTGACCGGAAATGGCATCAATCAATGAAGCAGGTACAGGGGATGCATTTGGTACCTCTACCTACATGTACATATTACCTCAATTACCTCGACTAACCGGTACCCCCGCATATTGACTCTGTCCCAGAAACCGGTGTTTTTAGCCTCCATATTGACTCTGTACCGGAACCGCCTGTATATAGCCTCCATATTGACTCTGTACCGGAATCTGCTGCATATAGCCTCTATATTGACTCTGTACCGGAACCTGCTGTATATAGCCTCCATATTGACTCTGTACCGGAACCTGCTGTTTATAGCCTCCATATTGACTCTGTACTGGAACCCCCTGTATATAGCCTCCATATTGACTCTGTACTGGAACCCCCTGTATATAGCCTCCATATTGACTCTGTACCGGAACCTGCTGTTAATAGCCTCCATATTGACTCTGTACTGGAACCCCCTGTATATAGCCTCCATATTGACTCTGTACCAGAACCCCCTGTATATAGCCTCCATATTGACTCTGTACCGGAACCTGCTGTTTATAGTCTCCATATTGACTCTGTACCGGAACCTGCTGTTTATAGCCTCCATATTGACTCTGTACCGGAACCTGCTGTATATAGCCTCCATATTGACTCTGTACCGTAATCTGCTGCATATAGCCTCCATATTGACTCTGTACCAGAACCTGCTGCATATAGCCTCCATATTGACTCTGTACTGGAACCTGCTGTATATAGCCTCTGTCGTGTCTTTGGCTATGCCTGATTAAGTGATATGACATCCTATTCTACAAATTAATATCTCCGTAATTAATATTACCTGATTGAGCTAATCATGTAAATGTAATTAACTAGAGAGTCGGGCACCACAAAATAATATTTATAGAGCTGTCATCTTCCGAATAAACTCTTAAAACCTCTACTGACTCCCCATCCCGCATCCCGGGAGCGTAATCATCGCCTGACACTAATTAGCATAACGCAACGGACATACATATCCCTAGAAAATATTCCTATTCATGAAAATCACAAGTGAACTATATATTGAGACACAGCTTAGCCTTTTGTTAATCACACTGTCATCCCAGATTTTCAAAATATGCTTTACAGCCAAAGCTAGACAAGCATTTGTGTAAGTTTATCGATAGCCTAGCATAGCATTTTGTCCAGCTAGCAGCAGGTAACTTGGTCACGGAAATCAGAAAAGCAATCAAATTAAATTGTTTACCTTTGATGAGCTTCGGATGTTTTCACTCATGAGACTCCCAGTTAGATAGCAAATGTTCCTTTTTTCCAAAAATATTATTCTTCACGTTTGGCTGAGAAATTGCCCGGAAATTGTAGTCACGAAAACGGCGAAAAATGTTCCAAATTAGCGCCATAATATCGACAGAAACATGGCAAACGTTGTTTATAATCAATCCTCAAGGTGTTTTTCAATTATCTATTCGATAATATATCCATCAGGACAATTAGTTTTTCAGTAGGACCGGTTGGAGTAATGGCTACCTCTGTATTTTACGAGAGAATCTCTCTGGGGGCATCAGGTGACCACTTGCGTAATGTAGCCACCTACGGATATTCTTCAACATAAATGCTGAAAACTACGTCACAATGCACAATGTAGACACCTTGGGAAATACGTAGAAAGCGTAATCTGGTTGATAGCCCATTCACAGCTCAATAGGGACTCATTGGAACGCAGCGCTTTCAAAACCTGGGCCACTTCCGGATTGGATTTTTCTCAGGCTTTCGCCTGCAACATCAGGTCTGTTATACTCACAGACAATATCTTTACAGTTTTGGAAACATTAGAGTGTTTTCTATCCTAAGCTGTCAATTATATGCATATTCTAGCATCTTGTCCTGACAAAAAATCCTGTTTTCTACAGGAACGTTTTTTTTTCTCCAAAAATGAAAATACTGCCCCAGAGTCACAACAGGTTTTAAAGACCTAGTAATATTTTACATCAATAGCAGTCAATATTAATCGTCATCTTAATTCAGTCTCATCTGAAAGTTGTAAATTCTTGGTTATCTGCACGAACCCTGGCTAACATCCAGTAATACAAAATTGGGTTTAATTATTTATTTACTAAATACCTAACTAATCACACAGAATTACACATACACATAATTAAATCATAACTTGATTACAAATTACGTCATAAAGGAAAACGTCCCTAGCGGGAGGAACAGATATGACAGCTTGTTACACAAAAGAAAAGGGTCTGGGTTTGAGTGAAAGAGCGGGAAGACTGAGGAACAAAGGGAAGAAGCTGTGCTATCGTAAATACAGTATTTTATGCATTCTAAATTACCGCCCACTTGGAAAAGGAAAATGCAATAAATATTTACTCTGAGCTGCACTTCGGTAGGTTGGTGGTAGATGGAAGGCCATGTTGCCCAACCGAGTCCTTTGATGAATGTCTCTGGTTGTCAATTGAATACGTTGTAGTAACGTCGTTGAGTGATAGACGGGATACTCTGTCTGTTCCTTCCTAACCCTCGTTTGCATCTGCTGTTGCTAACTCAACGGCTAGGAGGTCTCACTTCTGTAGTGAATAAGAGTTCAAAATGTAAACCATTCGCAACCAAAGCTCACGCTGATGTTGGCTTCGTTCTGTAGTTATTATCTGAACCATTCTGACATAGGACCGTCGTCCTCATGCCCTCGGAACAGGAGGTTACATTGTCGTCAAGGGCATATATAGGAAGGGAGAGGAGGGTGTGTTTGAAAAGTTTTATAGCTCATGTCCCTTCACAGGGGCTGGCCACTGATTGAACAGAGCACTATCTTATGAAAACCCAAATCTCACATTTTAGAAGCTAAAATCACATTTCATCCCATCACGAATAATTTCATATTCAAACATTTTAATTGAACAACAATTCCATGTGAATCCGATAACTCTAATGTGTAGACTTTCCACTGTAGAGTTTATGTCATCTTATCATTGAGAATGTATCAGATGACAAACGAACTGACATCATATTCATTAAGTACCACCGCATATGGTCAGATTACCAGAATATAGTTAATTTCCCCCCACCTTCTGATGTTTCCAGAATCTCTATGTTAACCAAGGGTTTTGCAAATGTAACATCAGTAGGGTAGAGAGAGGAAAAAGGGGGGAAGAGGTATTTATGACTGTCATAAACCTATCCCCCCAGGCCAACGTCATGACACCTCCATATTGACTCTGTACTGGAACCTGCTGTTTATAGCCTCCATATTGACTCTGTACTGGAACCCCCTGTATATAGCCTCCATATTGACTCTGTACTGGAACCTGCTGTATATAGCCTCCATATTGACTCTGTACTGGAACCCCCTGTATATAGCCTCCATATTGACTCTGTACCAGAACCCCCTGTTTATAGCCTCCATATTGACTCTGTACCGGAACCTGCTGTATATAGCCTCCATATTGACTCTGTACTGGAACCGCCTGTATATAGCCTCCATATTGACTCTGTACCGGAACCTGCTGTATATAGCCTCCATATTGACTCTGTACCGGAACCTGCTGTTTATAGCCTCCATATTGACTCTGTACTGGAACCCCCTGTATATAGCCTCCATATTGACTCTGTACTGGAACCCCCTGTATATAGCCTCCATATTGACTCTGTACCGGAACCTGCTGTATATAGCCTCCATATTGACTCTGTACTGGAACCCCCTGTATATAGCCTCCATATTGACTCTGTACCGGAACCTGCTGTTTATAGCCTCCATATTGACTCTGTACCGGAACCTGCTGTATATAGCCTCCATATTGACTCTGTACCGGAACCTGCTGTATATAGCCTCCATATAGACTCTGTACCGGAACCTGCTGTATATAGCCTCGCTACTGTTATTTTACTGTTGCTCCTTAATTATAAATATATATATATTCTTGAAACTGCATTGTTGGTTAATGGCTAGTGAGTAACCATTTCCCTGTCATGTATTACCTGTTGTACCTGTTGTATTCGGCGCATGTGACAAATATTATTTTATTTTATTTTAGAGGCTGCTGCCCTATATAGATAGACATGGAATCACTGGCCATGTTAATAATGGAACACTAGTCACTTTAATAATGTTTAAATGCTTTACTCATCTCATATGTATTTACGGTATTCTATTCTACTGTATTTAAGTCAATGCCACTCCAACATTGCTCGTCCTAATATTTATATATTTCTTAATGCCATTCTTGTACTTTTAGATTTGTGTGTATTTTTGTGAATTGTTAGATACTACTGCACTGTTGGAGCTAGGAACACAAGCATTTCACAACACCTGCAATAACATCTGCTAACATGTGTATGTGACCAATAACATTTGACTTGATTTGAAAGGTGTGCATTGGAAAGGCATATATTTCCTATATCGGAATCGGGCCCCTTGGAGAGTAGGCTATACTAGCCCATGGAGTGTGAACAATGTTGTTTATTCTGCCTTCCACCCTAGCTGTGTGTTTGGTCTGGCCCGGGTATGGAAGGAGTAGGGGAGAGAAATGAAGGAGAGAGGGAGGTGGAGGGAGAGAGCGGGGGAAATAGAGGGGGGCAGGATACAGGAAGTGGAGCTGGCAGCAGAATGCGGGGGAGGATGCGTGTGTGTGTGTGTCTGTGGGAGGGGGGTGGTGAAGTATTAGGGGGGTTATATATAGAACAGACATTAGAACAGAACACCTCACACATCCATCCGCCTGGCTCACATCTGGCCAACAGGCAGCACCAGGAAAAGGGAGGGATGGAGAGGAGGGAGAGAGCGAGGGGTTGTGTACCTTTGGCAGTTACATGACATGTCAGTTGCACAGCTAATTGGATTAATAAAGGAAGCAGAGTGAAATAAAACTTTAGTTAGTTATCCTGATAATACAGATTTTTCCTATCAATGTTGGAGGGTTTTTTATGAGCCAGTTTCAGGGTTTCCATCTCACCTGCACAGTATTTATTCCTGCGTTCTTCCATTTGATGAACAGACAATGTCTCAATAAAATAGATAGGTAACAACTGAAAGTCTGCATACTGCTTTATAACTTGTTATACACATGCATACGTTTTTATGATGTCTTACTATAAGGCTTTTAATACGGTTGTCACCTACATATTCACGTTTAGATGAGTGCATCATACAACAGCAGAATGAACTGAAATGTGTGAGGTGAGGAGAGAAAAGGTGAGCAGAGAAGAAGCATGTTTTTAGACAGGAGGAAATACAGTGGAGAAAAAAGGAGGAATGCGGTGGAGGAATGTGTGAGGAGAGAAGAGATGGACATAAGGTAGAAGAAGAGAGAGGTAGGTTGAGGGAAGGATATGGGGCATTGGGGGAGCAGAGAGGGGCCGGTTGAGGGAAAGAATGTGGGGGTCTTAGGGAAAGGGGGAAGGAGTGGAGAATAGGAGGGGAGTAGAGGTGTGGAATGTGACATCGGCCCATTGATTGTACTGCTAATGTTTCAAGCAGCAATCTGATCTGAAGCTGTCCTCTCTAAAGTACACAGAACACACAGGGCAAGCAGGGGGGACACTAGAAACAGACCAGAACACACAGGGTAGTCAGGGGGGACACTAGAAACAGCCCAGAACACACAGGGTAGGCAGGCGGGACACTAGAAACAGACCAGAACATACAGGGTAGTCAGGGGGGACACTAGAAACAGCCCAGAACACACTGGGCAGGCAGGGGGGACACTGGAAACAGACCAGAACACACAGGGTAGCCAGGGGGGACACTAGAAACAGCCCAGAACACACAGGGTAGGCAGGGGGAACACAAGAAACAGACCAGAACACACAGGGTAGGCAGGGGGGACACTAGAAACAGCCCAGAACACACAGGGTAGGCAGGGGGGACACAAGAAACAGACCAGAACACACAGGGTAGACAGGGGGAACACAAGAAACAAACTAGAACACACTGGGCAGGCAGGGGGGACACTGGAAACAGACCAGAACACACAGGGTAGACAGGGGGGACACTAGAAACAGCCCAGAACACACAGGGTAGGCAGGGGGAACACAAGAAACAGACCAGAACACACAGGGTAGGCAGAGGGGACACTAGAAACAGACTTGAATATATAGACTAGGGAGGGGGAACACTAGAAACAGACTAGAATATATAGGCTAGGGAGGGGGAACACTAGAAACAGACTAGAATATATAGGCTAGGGAGGGGGAACACTAGAAACAGACTAGAATATATAGGCTAGGGAGGGGGAACACTAGAAACAGACTAGAATATATAGGCTAGGGAGGGGGAACACTAGAAACAGACCAGAACACAGGGAAGGCTGGAATAACAATAGAAACAGACCAGAACACACCCAGTGGGCACACAATGGTTGAATCAACTTTGTTTCCATGTAATTTCAATGAAATTACGTTGGAATAGAGGTTGAACTGATGTCTGTACCCAGTGGGACAGGGCAGGCAGGGGGAACACTAGAAACAGACGGGAGTTAACAGAGACACCATATTTACACTCCTAAATCCACGTATACACACTACCTTACACATAACAACACACTCTGTTACACACATCAAACGTCTCTACTTCTCCAAATCTATAACCCCATGCAAACACACTCTCATTCTCACTATAATACACCCTTTCACTCAAACATACGCACACATTCAAGCATACACTTGAAAACACACACAAAAAAAGAAACGGAAGTCTCTCCAGACCAACAGTGTGCATTCTCTCTGGTTTTTATTCATTAGGAAGAATTCTGTCTGGAATTACAAAATGCACGGGTAGAAATAGCGGTGAGATAGGTTGAGAGTGTGAGAGATAAGAGTGAGAGAGATAAGAGTGAGAGAGAAATAGAGAGGGAGTGAGTGAGAGATAAAAGATTCCACAGCCAGAGTTTTAAGGGTTACATCATCAGATTTGGCTGGCTCCTGGCCCCATCCAAAAGTAGGCAGGGATATCCCCATCTCTTTTAATTTGATTCTCTTCTTTAAAACAGGAGTTCTCTTTTTTTTGTAGTGTCCTGAACATGGTTGTGTAGTGTCTCACCTCCATGTTTACAGTTAACAGCTGGCAACATAAATAAACAAACCAACTTCGATTCTCAGCTGATGTTTTTTTTTTTTTATATATTTTTTTAACCTTTTTTGTTCTCAAAAATAGAAGGAAGAAAGAAAACATGTTGCTTAGTAAAAACATCTATCTATATTCATATATTTTTTAAAATCTGAATTCATATTCTTATTTTTTGATTCCTGAAGATGACTGTTCATCCACGGTGTGGCATGCACATAGCACATGCAGTTCTGGAAGTAGATATTTTCCCTTTTTTTGGTATTTTTTTGGTACTTAAAATGCTTTGTTTTCCATAGCAGCTCATACATTGCTTTTTGAAGTAACAGTGGGGTTATTTAGAATATGTGTTGTTAGTGGATGGTTGGTCAGTACAGGACACAATGATTGACAGTGAATGTTAGGGCCTCTCATAGTTTCAATTGTAGGGTGATTGACATCTTATTTCATCTTGCACACAGACACACAAACATTCTGACACTCGCTCACAAACACAGGCTAACTCACACACACACACACACACACACACACACACACACACACTTACCAACTCAAATGTCATCACAAAATATTCAAAGCAAATAAACAAATGAAATGAAATATCCAACAAAAACAGCTAGCTATTGATGTACACACACACATTCAATGTACACACATTCTTGCTATAAAAGAACGCATTCATACACAGACACACACGCAAACACACACGCCATACGCACGTACATGCATACTTGCTACAGTGTATCTGTGTATTCCTATCTTATCAGTGTTGTGATGTGACTTATACACGTCTATGACATTCCTACGTTAGATGAATACTGTAAAGGCAATGTGCCTGTGCACTTTCTGGTCAAAGTGAGGTACATAGAATAATGGGATATGTCTTTACAGTACATCAGAATCCAGATATGTGCAGATCTAACTGCGCTATATCTATGGCAGCCGTGAACAAACACTGTTTGTTGACGCTAATGGTTTTGACATGGGTTGTAATAATAAGAATAATAATGACATAATTCTAATAAATTAATGGTTCACTATGGCAATCCTCAAAGTCCGGCAACTGTGAGAGAGACACTGTACGGGACAGTGGTGGGTATTAGGATGGATGTTAGGTTGAGGCGCACAAAGACACACAAAAAGAGAATAGGGTGACACAGGACACAGAGGTTTGGCAGAAAAGACCCAGTCATTGTTTCTCCCATGCATTTTCATTGGCTGTGATAAATGTCCTGTGCATTTGTGATTGGCTGTGTTACATGTCCTGAACACAAAGGAGGTGATCCACCAGTGACAGACAACACTTAAACCTTATGCTCCCAGTTTAAAGACAGATACGAAAACATTGGAATCCGACAGTCAAAAATAGAAGGGGTGATACAATGATGCAATAGGACAGGGATGCAATGTATTGCATACAGTGCCACCTAGAGGGCCAAACTGGTAGAGGAGCTCTGTCTCATAACTGCTTTATCTGGTCTACTTTAGTCTGTAGACCCCGTTACCTAAGCAAGACCATTTAGCTGCCCTATATTTACCCAAATGATTAATATATGTAAACAACTGTCCAATGAACAAGTATACATGTCAGATACATGATTTCCTGTATGATGTTTGACATTGTTCTTTTTTTTGAGTTCCTTTTTAAGTTCCTTTTCCCTTCCCCACCGTATTACACTGCATCAGAGTCATTACTATGATTACTCCTGTTCCCACAATGCACCTCTCTGACAAAGCTCCGCCCACCAGCCGGACCAGTGGACCACCAACCAGACAGAACGTCTCACTAAACAAAGATGGTGACGCGCTGAGCACAACCGACTCGAAAGTAACAAACACAAATACAAGACTAAAATAATTCTCTCTCACAAGCATGAACATCGTCATCATCATCATCATCACCATTATCATCATCGTTATTATTATCATCATCGTCATTATCATAATCATCAATAGTATTGTTATCAGTATCTATAGAACCATTATCACTATTAATAACAAATAAACGAAAGATGAAGAGGTTCCCTCCTTTCATCGGCCTTTCTTTCTCTCTCTCTCTTTTCATCGCTCTTTCAAACACAAACCCTGGAAGACTAGAGACATATCTCTGGTTTGAACGAGGCTATGCATCAGCAGATGAAGAGCCAATAAGGACCATGGAGCGTGCTTGTAACTTCCTCCCCCAGTTTCAACTCCCTTTTAATATGAACCTATAATATGTGGGGTCTGTGTTTTCATACTTTCCTGCCTAACAAAATATCTACTTCCTTGAAAATGACTGTGCAATCTCAGCCACATCAACAGTTATAATTTGGCACAGAGCATTTCAATAAGAACAAAGTGGGAAATAGATCATCCTGTCCCTCCGCATAAAAAAGGCTTGGACCTTGTGCTTCTCTTCCTCATCGCCCCATCTCTCCATCCATCCTAACTATCCTGATTATACCTCCAGCACAGGAAGAGAGAGAGAGAGAGAGAGAGAGAGAGAGAGAGAGAGGGATGCCCCATCTCTCCATCCATCCTAACTATCCTGATTATACCTCCAGCACAGGAAGAGAGAGAGAGAGAGAGAGAGAGAGAGAGAGAGAGGGATGCCCCATCTCTCCATCCATCCTAACTATCCTGATTATACCTCCAGCACAGGAAGAGAGAGAGAGAGGGACGCCTCATCTCTCCATCCATCCTAACTATCCTGATTATACCTCCAGCACAGGAAGAGAGAGAGAGAGAGAGAGGGACGCCTCATCTCTCCATCCATCCTAACTATCCTGATTATACATGCAGCACAGGAAGAGAGAGAGAGAGGGACGCCTCAGGGAGAAGAGAGAGAAACAAAGGGATTACAGGAAAAAGAGAGAACCCCACAGACTAATATAGAAAGGACCCAGGGATAGTTTCCCCCACATTACAGTAGTTTCTCTTTGTTATCATTTTTTTGTATCAATCATGCAGGATTCCACAGGTTTTTAAACTCTGCAAGTTCCAACGAAGCTGTGCGGGTGCAACAGAAGAATCAAGCTTCAATGTTTCGAAGAAGAAGAAGAAGAGGGAAAAGTAGCAGCCGCAGGAGTAGAAGAAGAAATACTGAAGAAATTTTTTTTTAATGTTCACCATCCACTTTTTTATGTTTCTTCTCTACTCGGGTTGGGGCGGAATCTTTTTGGGGGGGTTGGGGGGTTGGAATGGATAAATTCCGCCTACATAACCCCCTCTCTCGTTCAGAGTTAGGGTGTGTGTCCCGGTGTCCCCCCCACTCCCCCCACCACACTCAGGTGAGAGGCTCATCATCACTGATGTCATTATTAACAGTAAACACAGATGATAAAACTCATCAATATCTCCCCATCATCGGGGTTGGTGGTTGGTTTTTGCAACTAACGCAACTCCACTTAGTTCTCCGCAATGTCATAGTTTCTTGCGTTGATTACGTGATGACGTCTTGGTCGTTGTGGCGGTTTTTAATATTGTTTCCAGAGGCGTAGCATCATGATACGTTGAGGAAAGCATCCGTCCCTGTATCATCCATTTTGAAATCATCCATTTTTGTCTCCTTGCATCTGATGAGCTGGGTTCCATTGTTTTTGGAGGAGGAATTGGTTTGTACTCCATACCCTGTTCACTAATTTCCACTCATCCTTCAGTGGTCCTCCTCCTCATCCCTTTATTCTAACTACCCCTTCCTCACTCCCTCCATCCCCGGGAAACACTGAGCAGCAGAAGAAACGAAAAGAAAAACAAACGGAAATAAGGAAAGAAAGAATCATGCCTTGGTTTCCCCTGTCTCATGGTGATCAGTGATCTGGCTGTGTGTTTTCCTGGGCTGGGAGGTAGGGACTGATAACTCAGACAGTGTGGTTGAGCACTCCCTCCCTCCATCCATCCCTCCATAGTCTCCAGAGGCTAGCACCTGTTGTCATCCGTGTTGTTGTAGGGTTCGTGCAGGTCTTTAGTGCGGGGCCCTCTAGGCTGGGGAGGGGGGACCTTGTGGGGCCCGGGGTGGGTGGGGCCGTGGTGGTGTTGCGAGGAGGGGGAAGAGGCACGGTAGCCGTTGGGGAGGCGTCGAGTGGGGGGAGGCTGCTGCCCTTGGTGGGTGGGGGTGGTGTTGGGTGGGGGCGCGTGGCGGGAAGTCCTGGGCGAGGTGCGGGAGTGGGGGTTGTTGGGGTGGGGGTTGTTTGGGTGCGGGTTGATAGGGTGCTGCTGCTGTGGGGTTGGGGGATGGTTTAGCACGGGGAGAGTAGGGTGGTTGAGGGGGTGAGGTTTGTGAGGGTTGCCCTGTGTGGGGCTCTGCTCGTAGGGAGGCGGTTTGTGGTGCTCACGGTCGTAATCCTGGTAATCTTGGTTGTAGAAGCAGCCGTCGCCCTCCAGCGACCCACTCTCTCCTCCTCCTCCTTCTCCTCCCCCGTCCCCCCAGCGGGGAGGGAGGTGGCAGGCTTGGTTGGGTGAGCCATGGTGGGGTGGGGAAGGTCCCTGGGGGGGCTCAGGGGAAAAGCGGTGAGGGGCGGGGGCGGGATTGCGCCCCAGGGGCTGGGCTCCGGGAGGTGTGGCCATGGCTTTACGGACGACAGGAGAGTAGGTGACGTGTGGGCGGGGCGTTGCCGGGGTCTGAGGGAGTTGCCGACGGCCTCGTCTCGGGGTACTGGTCCCCGAGGTAGAGGGAGCGGGACTTTCGCTCACCGAACTACTGCCCTACACGAACATTGAAGGCAAATAAAAAAAGAACCATAAAATTAACGACGACACGAACAGAGAGAGGGAGGAAGAGAGAGAGGGAGGAAGAGAGAAAGGAAGGAAGAGAGAAAGGGAGGAAGAGGGAGAGAGGGGGGGAGAGAGAGAGATAGGTAAGAAGGAAGAGAGATAGGGATGGAGGAAGAGAGAGAGGGAGGGAGGGAAAAGAAAGGGAGAGAGAAAAAGAGAAATACAAGGAGAAATAAATAAAGAGAGGGAGAGAGAACAACAACAACAACAACAACAACAACAACAACAACAACAACAACAACAAGAAGAAGAAGAAGAAGAAGAAGAAGAAGAAGAAGAAGAAGAAGAAGAAGAAGAAGAAGAAGAAGAAGAAGAAGAAGAAGAAGAAGAAGAAGAAGAAGAAGAAGAAGAAGAAGAAGAAGAAGAAGAAGAAGAAGAAGAAGAAGAAGAAGAAGAAGAAGAAGAAGAAGAAGAAGAAGAAGAAGAAGAAGAAGAAGAAGAAGAAGAAGAAGAAGAAGAAGAAGAAGAAGAAGAAGAAGAAGAAGAAGAAGAAGAAGAAGAAGAAGAAGAAGAAGAAGAAGAAGAAGAAGAAGAAGAAGAAGAAGAAGAAGAAGAAGAAGAAGAAGAAGAAGAAGAAGAAGAAGAAGAAGAAGAAGAAGAAGAGCGCAATCAGGAGAGTGTGAGGGGAAGGAAGGATGCCGGGAAAAGAAAGACATAAAAAAGCAAGAAAGAAAGAGATATATAGAAAATTATGGAAGTCAGCATACACCGTAGAAAACAGAGAAAAGCGATGAGTCATGAAGAATAAAGAGAGGACACAAAAACAACAGGAGAAAAGAAAAGAAGAGATCAGATCTGACACAGTAGGCCTCAAAATGGTGATTGTGAAGGTACCCACAATGCACTCTTTCAGTGTTGTTGCCTTGTTCAGTCTGTCTCTTATCTGAATCTAGGTTGTTAACCAATCACCTCTGTGTGTAAATGTGTGTCTAAACTGCTGAATCCTATAAACAACAATAGTTAATGAATAGACAATGTATGGAAGTGTCAAAAAGGGAAAGTCAGCCGCCTAAAGATATTTAGGCCAAGGAGATGGGGGAGACACTCAAGGTAGAACTAAAAGGAGAACCTGAGGCTAAAACAGTTAGGAAGGTGGTTCAATGTTGACACACATCATAGAAGCCCACCTGTCTGTGTGTCATGCACTCTCTGCCCTCGCTGGGTGACCGTGACCAGCGACGGTCGTGCTCCCTATCCCGGTCGTGGTCTCTGTCTCCTCGGGGCTGTCTGTGACCACCGTGCTCTCCCCCCCGGTCGGCGCGGTCGGCACGGTCTGGTGTGTAGCGCTCCTTGTCCACAGAGCCGCTGTGATGGTGGTGGTGATGGTGGTGGTGTTTGCGGTCTTTCTGCCGACCGCGGTCTCTGTCGCGGTCACGGTCCTTCTCCTTGGGTGGCAGGTCACCTGACTGAGTGGTGGTGCTCAAGTCTGTGCCCAGTCCTGCTGGAATGGAGGCCAGTTATTCTTGTCATCATGGTATCTCTAGTGTTTTTGTAACCATGACAACATGACAACATCAAACACACTTTGACACGGTAACAGCTCAGGGAACTAAGCACGTTCTCCTCACACACTCTCTGACTCACACACATTCTGAACCGTTCCTGACCAACGCATGCACACTCATTCTGTCTCTGACCTGTATCTGCGTCTGTATATCGACACAGTGACCGCTCGGAGGCCCGGTGGCTTCGGTCACGGCGTCGGTGGCTGTGCCTCGGTGCTCCGCCCTCCTCGGGGATCACATACTCCATTGCATAATCATCGCCCCCCCCCCTTTCCCTCTGGCCCCTCCCAGATCGACTGTGACCAAGGGAGGAGGCCGAGCGCTTCATAGGACTATTATCTGTTATAGTCTGAGAGAGTGGGATGGAGAAAGAGAGAGAGAGAGATGATGGGAGAGTGGGATGGAGAAAGAGAGAGAGAGGGATGATGGGAGAGTGGGATGGAGAAAGAGAGAGAGAGGGGGATGATGGGAGAGTGGGATGGAGAAAGAGAGAGAGATGATGGGAGAGTGGGATGGAGAAAGAGAGAGAGAGAGAGATGATGGGAGAGTGGGATGGAGAAAGAGAGAGAGAGAGATGATGGGAAAGTGGGATGGAGAAAGAGAGAGAGAGAGGGATGATGGGAGAGTGGGATGGAGAAAGAGAGAGAGAGGGATGATGGGAGAGTGGGATGGAGAAAGAGAGAGAGAGAGAGAGAGAGAGAGGGATGATGGGAGAGTGGGATGGAGAAAGAGAGAGAGAGAGGGATGATGGGAGAGTGTAATGGAGAAAGAGAGAGAGAGGGATGATGGGAGAGTGTGATGGAGAAAGAGAGAGAGAGGGATGATGGGAGAGTGTGATGGAGAAAGAGAGAGAGAGAGGGATGATGGGAGAGTGTGATGGAGAAAGAGAGAGAGGGGGATGATGGGAGAGTGGGATGGAGAAAGAGAGAGAGAGAGAGGGATGATGGGAGAGTGGGATGGAGAAAGAGAGAGAGAGGGATGATGGGAGAGTGTGATGGAGAAAGAGAGAGGGATGATGGGAGAGTGTGATGGAGAAAGAGAGAGAGAGAGGGATGATGGGAGAGTGGGATGGAGAAAGAGAGAGAGGGATGATGGGAGAGTGGGATGGAGAAAGAGAGAGAGAGGGATGATGGGAGAGTGAGACAGAGAGGAAAAGAGTAGTCACACAGCAGGCTTCTCAGGTTTACTTTCCTCATGTCTCCTTTCTATAGTCTCCAGACATAATGGGGAAACGGAGGAATGTAGACTTTCTTGTCGACGTGTGTGTGTGTGTGTGTGTGTGTGTATATATACTGTATAGTTGTTTACCTGACTTTTACATGTGTGTGCTTTCACATTCCTACAATATACAGTATAACCTTGTAGAGGTGGGCACCAGGTAACCCATGACAACCCCCCCCCCCCCCATACTGTTCCACACACATGCCTGTATTAGTATCATATATACATCATGCTGCCTCAGGCAGAGAGAGAGACAGAGAGAGAGAGACAGAGAGAGAGAGAGAGAGAGAGAGAGAGAGAGAGAAAAGAGACAGAGAGAGAAGGAGATAGAGAGAGAGAGAGAGAGAGAGAGAGAGAGAGAGAGAGAACGAGATTGAGAGAATAAAAAGAGACAGAGAGAGAAAGAGACAGAGAGAGAGAGCGAGAGAGAGAACGAGAGAGAGAAAGAGAGAGAATAAAAAGAGAAGAGGAAGAAGACAAACAACAGTAAAAATTAGAAGAAAGGGAGATGAAAGGGAGGCAATAGGCCATGCCTGACATGCATCCAGGACTCCATCTGGAAAGATAGGTCAGTATCAGTACCTAATCCCCCCAAAAGACTAATCCACCTCGTCCCCACCCAATCCCTCCCCCAAAATCATAACACAATCCTCTGCCAGCGTGCACATAGGAGCTGTCCCGAGTCCTCAGCCCCACTCAGGAGTTCTCTTTCTGGGGCACGGGGAACCGCTCTGACCTCCTAGGGCTGCTGGACACCAGGACAGTGCCTATAATGCTACTGGTACACACCTGCATACTGTATATACCAGGCCTGCTCAGTACTAGTCCTCCAGTGTCTGCTGGTTTTAGATTCTTTATTGAACGAAGGGATCATTTGGATGTAGAGTTAACTCCCCTGGTATTCCAGGTTGAAACCAGAATATATGATAATGGACTGAAACCAGCAGACAGTGTGTAGCTAGGATACCCTCACACACACAAACACACATAGAGACACACACACCAAGCACACACCAAGCACACACAACAAACACACTCACCAAGCCTACACACACACGCAAACACACATGCATGCACACAAGCACAAAATCACTCCAACAAGGGCACACATACTCCTGGCATGCATGCAACACCAACACCAATACAGCAGCACATTGATGACATCAGCACAGACAAGCACACAGGCATGATACACGCAACACACGTGGTACACCCAACACAGAGCAGCAGCAGCAGGAAGAGAGAGAGACAGAGAGAAGGTGCAGAGTTTGCCAATCCCAAATCAACACCTTGACCCCACCCGCTTGGCACAAGGACTAAAGAGGTAAGTAAATTAGCCTTGTTCCAACATCCTGACCTCGCATAATCACATTCACCAGGCAAGATGTAAGTAATATGGAAAAAATCCATCTGGCTTATCAGAGGGCAGGGTGGAGCTATTGCCATATTGCTTATATTTTGCATAGACACCGAGTATCCAAAACATTAAGAACACCTTTTCTTTCCATGACATAGACTGACCAGGTGAAAGCTAGGATCCCTTATTGATGTCACTTATTAAATCCACATCAATCAGTGTGCATGAAAGGGAGGAAACAGGTTAAAGGATTTTTATGCCTTGAGACAATTGAGACATGGATTGTGTAAGTGTGCCATTTAGAGGGTGGGTAAGAGAAAATATTTAAGTGCCTTTGAACGGGGTACGGTAGTAGGTGCCAGGCGCACCAGTTTGGGTCAAGAACTGGGGGGTACAAAAAAGAGGGTGCAACTCAGAACCCCACCTGTTTTTAGCCCCATCTGTGTGTATATATATATATATATATATATATATATATATATATATATATATATATATATATATATATATTTATTTCTATATTTTTTGCTTGTTTTGCATGGTTTTTGGCATTAATACGTGTCACATATCAGTTTGCAAACAATATAAAAAAAATAGTTGGATTTAAAACTTCTTGAAACAATTTTTATTTTTGGAAAAATAACGTTCCCAAAGTAAACAGCCTATTTATCAGGACCAGATGCTAGAATATGCATATAATTGACAGCTTAGGATAGAAAACACTCTAAAGTTTCCAAAACTGTCAAAATATTGTCTGTGAGTACAACAGAACTGATATTGCAGGCGAAACCCTGAGGAAAATCCAATCAGGAAGTGCCTCTTATTTTGAAACCGTTGTCTTCCTATGCACCCCTATTGGCCATTGAAAGGGAAATCAACCAGATTCATTTTTCTACGTATTCCCTAAGGTGGCTACAGCCTTTAGACGTAGTTTCACACCTTTATGTTGAAGAATGAGCGTAAACGACTACATTGCGTAAGTGGCCAGCTGAGGGCTCTCAGAGTGATTCTTGCGTAAAAGACAGAGGTAGTCATTTATCCTCCCGGTCCTACTGAAAAGCCAGTTGTCCCGGTTGATATATTATCGAATAGATATTTGAAAAACTCCTTGAGGATTGATTATAAAAAACGTTTGCCATGTTTCTGTCAATATTATGGATATAATTAGATTTTTTTTCTCTGCGTTGTCATTGTCCATCCCGCTATTTCCGGTGTATTTCTGATCATAAGGTTACAAACAAACAGAGGTATTTTCGGCATAAAAATAATCTTTATGGAACAAAAGGAACATTTTGCTGTCTAACTGGGAGTCTCGTCAGTGAAAACATCCGAAGATCAAAGGTTAATTTGATTGCTTTTTTGATTTTCGTAACCAAGCTTCCTGCTGCTAGCTGGACATAATGCTATGCTAGGCTATCGATAAGTTACACAAACACTTGTCTTGCTTTGGCTGTAAAGCATAATTTCAAAATCTGAGATGACAGGGTGATTAACAAACGGCTAAGCTGTGTTTCACTATATTTCACTTGTGATTTCATGAATATGAATATTTTCTAGTAAAAAAATTTGACCGTTGCGCTATGCGAATTAGTGTAGTTGATGACAATTCTCCCGGATCCGGGATGGGTAGTTCCAAGAGGTGTTAATAAAGCCGCATACAAACATGGTCTCTTTTTTGCTTTCTTGAGTAAGGCAGCTCCAAAACACAGCAGGTGTTTCAGGATTGCTCAGTGCTTTCTGTGGGGGTGGGGCAGCCAGCGGAAAATACAGAGCATAGGGGTTGGCAATCTTCTCCAGTTGCGCCGTGATTGGCTCAGTGTTCTGTCACTCATGGGGACACTACGTCACCGCAAAATCTACAGGAAGAGCTAGAAAGTTCAGGCCGCCTTGGGTGCTGCCATAGATTTACATTAGAAGTGCCCATCCAAGAAGGCTCAAGGTCATTGGCCACAGATAAAATGACGTCAAATCACGTTATATCTACCGTAGCGTTGATTGGACTGATCAAGTCATCATCATGAATCACGTCGACAATCTACAGGCAAATCCTTTTCAATCTTTGTCATATGAAGGGAAATTATAGATACAACTATCGGTGCTCATCGGCCATTGGACATAAACATTACAAAACAAGTTGGAAATCGCAAATTCAACAATGAGAGGTTTGGAAGGAATCAGTGGCTAACTATAAACGTTGCAAACCAATTACTATTTTGCTTCCCCTGCCTGCTATTCGGTGGAAAGGGTGTGTGGGCCAAGTCTGGGTTTAGGGGTCTCTTTTCCAAGCTTAAAAGGATAAACATTCACACACAACACCATGGGCCAGAAAAGGTTGAATACATTGGCCATTTTGTCAGTCCAGCATGATTTCTGCTGCGTTCAAAACACCTGGCAACTCGGAACCCCGAAATGTCAGATTTCGGTGAGTTCAAGACAACTGGGAACTCTGGAAAAAAAGGGGCTCAGACTGGGAAAATACGTTTTGAACGGTCATCCAACTCGAAATTCCAAGTCGGGAACTCGGGCCTCTTTCTAGAGCTCAGACCTCAAGATCACTGACGTCATGATTCAACCTTGTTTTTGCCAAATCCCAGTTGTCTTGAAAGCACCATAAATCCAGAGAAAGCCAGACTTTGATGACAATGTTTCATGACAAAATTTGCCCACAAGAAGGACTGTCGAGCCACCTTCCTGTTCAAGTGAGCACAGCAGAACGTTGAGTCCAAAAATGTATTGTATGCTGCTGCATAAATTATGCAATATGCCAGGGAGAAATGTATACTGTAGCTAATAAAGTAATACTAAGTGTATGTTGTGTAGTAAGCTGTTAGTAGCCCATGTGCCTCACTTCAATAATTGTGTCCCTTTCCCTCTCATAACTTAGCCTACTGTTCTGACTTGGTGGTGCACATGTAGCCTATAGCCTGTTTTAGAGAAATGTCATCATAATTGTCTGCTTATTTATTTGTTTATTATTTTATTTAACCTTTATTTAACTAGGCTTATATGCCCCCTCTATTTTTCCTACGGTTCTGACTTGGTGTACAGGGAAAATAATGTAAGAACGGCCCTTGTTCTGATTTCTGTCGGTGTACATTTCTGTCGCTGAACAAATAGTTATATTGGCTACGCCGACTTAGCTCGCTCATTAATGTTGTAATCAAAATTACGGATTGCCTCTCATTATTCCCTTATGCGGCAGCGTAGCCTAGTGGTTAGAGCATTGGACTAGTAACTGGAAGTTTGCAAGTTCAAACCCCCAAGCTGACAAGGTAAAAATCTGTCGTTCTGCCCCTGAACAGGCAGTTAACCCACTGTTCCTAGGATATGGCAGACATACGCCCCCTTTGGAGAGATTGGGTACCCCTAGTAAACTGGAAAAAAAATCTGTCAAAAATTGCTAATATATGCAAATAAAAATTATTATTGGATAGAAAACACTCTAAAGATTCTAAAACCGTTGGAATTATGTCTGTAAGTATAGCAGAACTCACAGGGCAGGCATTCTTCCAAACTAGTTTTTGTGGCCATGAAAGTTGGGGCAACTTTGACGTCATGGCCCCCACCCTTCCCAACGAGCTATGATTCTGGGGACACTTTCTATCTCTTCCGCTAGATGTCCTCTTTCAGTAGAGCTTCAAATCGAGAATTGACCCTATGGGAGTGAAATTAGTGCGTGCCACGAGAGAATAGGCTGTGCGTATGGGCGCGAATTGGTCCCAGCCATTCCTTTGTTTCCAGCACTCAAGAGAAGGGCAGACGATGGCCGATTGAATTGAAGTTTGTTTTGCATGTCTAAAACATCATAAAGCTTGCTTCTGCACTTAGTTTGACCTGTTTAGTCGACATATGTGTAATTTTGAAGTTTTGATGCGCAACTTATCCGGACCAGAGGACGTTTTGGGTGCATTTCAGCTGATGTTATTAGCAGTAGCTAATACAAAGACGCAAGACTTGAAACCAAACGATGTATTGGGTAAGTATGAAGCCTTCCAGAACATTCTGAATGAAGACCATCGAAGGTAAGGGAATATTTATGCTTAAATCTGTGTTTCTGTTGACTCCAACATTACGTGGAAATGTAGCTTGGAACTGAGCGCTGTCTCAGCATATGGAATAGTGTGCGATTTCTGTAACGTTAAAAATAAATCTAACACAGCGGTTGCATAAAGAAGCAGTGTATCTTTCTAACTATATGTAGAACATGTATATTTAGTCAAAGTTTATGATGTCTATTTACGTTATCTTGCCGCGCTACATAGATTTCCTGCGGGCATTTTTGAGTAATTTCTGAAGGTGAACTCACTGTAAATGGACATTTATGGATATAAATGGCATATTATTGAGAAAAAAAAAATATGTACTGTGTAATATGTCATATTACTGTCATCTGATGAAGATTTTCAAAAGGTTAGTGAGCGATTTATTTTTTAATCCTGCGTTTGTTGATTGCATGTTTTGGCTATTGAAATGAGCTGTGTCTGGTGGTGGTTTTACATATATATGTGCTATGTTTTCGCCGTAAAACATTTTAGAAATCTGACTTGCTGGCTAGATGAACAAGGTGTTTATCTTTCATTTGAGCTATTGGACTTGTTAATGTGTGGAGGTTAAATATTTTTAAGAATATTTTTGCGTTCCATGCGCCACCGTTTCAGCTGAACGTGGGAGGGTTGATCCCCAATTGGGAACCAGTATCGTAGACAGGTTAACTGACTTGCCTGGTTAAATAAAGGTAAAATAAAAAAATGCCATAGTTTGTACCTCTCAATTGCAAGTCAGCCATGTCAGTTATGTTTTTTAAATGGCTGTAAATGAGGCTGAATGAACTGTTTCGCTGCTAGACAAGGCTCCACTGATAGCCAGGTGTAACAACGGTAAGGATTCACTCCGTGGTGCTGAAAAGAAAACTCTGCTGTTGGGACAGCTTTATGTAGGCCCTGACAGTTTGTCCGCACCGTTTGTCACCGTTATAACGCAATTAATGTATTGTTTAGTGTTGTGTTGTGGCTTTGCTGGCATGAATAAAATAAACAAACATTCTCCCACCAAACATTCTACCACCTCATTTTTTTGTATACTCAGTGTACATACAGTAGCCATCTTTTCAGATAAGATCTACATCAGAGGATAGGGGTCAATTTGTGTTTTAGCATTTGAGTGATCATGCCATAAAACACATTCAATTCGAACTGAATTGAAATCGGTTAGTGGAAGAATCAGAGCTTGAAGCTCCTACCCTGCAATCAGTCAGTCTTATGTGTCAACAAACAGGGTAGTCAAAGACAAATAGGAGGGGAGGAGTACCAGCTATTGTTTGAGAAAAGAGAGAAATGAGAGGAAAGACACAAGATACACATACATGGATAAACTCAGAGAGAGGACAGAGAGAGAGAGAGGTGAGGGAGAGGGGGAAACATACACTGTACAAAAGCATATTGAGATTCAGTCAAAATGACTAATTGTATATAGCCAAGTCAACAACATTTGTTGAGTTGCACATTTTTTAAACTTATGAAATCAAGTTGAATCAGCTAAGCACTATGTAATTAGAAATTCACAACCGTGAAGTCAAATCAACTGAAGCAACATAACTGTCGTGTTGACAAAAAAAGTTCAGATTACTAATTAATCAAATTGTCTGAACTTATGAAATCCAGTTGAATCAGCTAAGAACCTTGTGTTTAACTGACTTAGAAATTCACAAGCATGTTAGATGACATGAGGAGAGAGAGGCAGAGATGGAGACAGACAGAGAAAGAGAGAAATGGTTATCTTGAGTGAGTGAATCAGTGAGTGAGAGAGAAAAAAAGGGGGAGAGATGGGGAAGACAGGGTACATACACTGAGGTTATTTCCACGCTGCCTCCCTTTCCTTCGCTGCTGTGTGAGCACAGAGAAGACACACACACCACAGCCATGGATACAGCACAGGTAGGGCACACACAGACACACAGAAGAGGACAGAGGGACAGGGAAGGACAGAGGGATGGATACGCAAATAAAGAATGAAGGGAGAGGTGAAGAAGGTAAGGGGAGGGGGTGAAAATCAGATAACGGGGGAGGCATGGGCAGAGAGCGAGGGAGAAATGGAGAGGGGGATAAATATGGGTGGGGATAACCCGAAAAGAAAGGGAGGTGAGAGGGAAGAGAGGAGAGTGAGAGAGAGAGAGAGAGAGAGAGAGAACCCGGTTAGACACAAAAGCAGCGGTGAGGGGAGAAACAACACTTACCACAGTAGAGCACAGACACTGGAGGGCCAGAGACAGTGTTATAGACAGGGTTACCATGGCAACAACACTACCATCTACACCACAGTCACCATAGCAACAACACCCATTAACACACCATGCTACTAAGGCAAAAACAACAGTACAGTGAAGTATAGTGTAAAGGCACAACTTACGACACACAAGAGTACGAAAGAAGACTGGACGACACACACACACACACACACACACACACACACACACACACACACACACTGTCAGGACATCAGGACATAGTCACACATACACACATAGCAGCAGCATTTGTTTCAAGATAGCAGTATCCTATTTACTATATATTTTTTAGTTTGAGCATGACAGTATACTACTAGACCACCTGATCAATACCTTCTCAAAGAAATATTGACCCCAAAATGACACTAGATCATTGGTAGTTGGGCATGATTTCAAATTCAAACCTGGTTGAAACAAAAACCCATATTTCAAGTCACCTTTGTAGCAAAACCATTAGAGAAGAGGGAAAGAAATAATGATTTCGATAGAAGATAAGAACTGACAGCAGTGGTAGTTATGAGGGCAGAAGAATGTACATGTGTGCTGGTCTGTGTGTGTGTGTGTGTGTGTGTGTGTGTGTGTGTGTGTGTGGCAGTGGAAGTAGGCACAGAGTACTCTACGACAAAATGAATGGTGGATCTCCAAAACACAAGAAATTCAATCTGGTGGGGACAGATAAAACATGCACAAGTTGTGTGATGCCCCGAAGACAAACCAAGAAGTTTCTCTGTCCCCTAAGAAGTGCAGATGGGTCCACTCTCATAAAGGACCAAATTACGATAGTCCAGAGGTGAAGCCCTCTTAAACCAGCCTAGCCCAGTTGACTACTCAGACCTGGAGGAGTTCCGAACACTGCCCACCATCCAGAGCCTTGATCTCCCACCCACCTTCTCTGAGGTCTGCACCACCACCAGGTCACTGAAGAATAACTAAACTCCTGGACCTGACTCCATCCCTGCTGAGATCCTAAAACTGGGGGGCTATCTCTGTACCAGAGCAGTTTGCCTGTTCCTCTCTGAGATATGGAGACAAGAGCACATCCCGATCAAAGTGGGGCAAATCCATCTGTGGAAACAGCAGGGGCATATCATTCCTTCCAGTTGCTGTCAAAGTCCTGGTGGTCTTCCACCACAGAATCATCGACACCATCACTGAATATCTGCTACCGGAGTCCCAGTGCAGCTTCAGAAAGAACAGAAGCATGGTGGACATGATCTTCAGTGCACACCAACTGCAGGAAAAGTTCAGTGAACAGACACAAGACCTGATCATGGCCTTTCTGGATCTCTGCAAAGCCTTTGACACAGTACACGTGAACTCCTTTGGAAGGTCCTCCTGCAGTATGGCTGCACTGGGACATGTGTGAACGTCCTGCGTCAGATCTATGATGGTGGCCAGAGTAAGAATTAGCCGTCAGGAGTCTGAACCCTTTTAGAATTGGTACTGGTGTGAGGCAAGGGTGTGTGCTTGCGCCGGTCCTATTCAATGTCTTCTTCCTGTGTCACAACAGTCCTGCACAAGGACATGGAAACAGAGAGTGGGGTGACCCTGGACTTCAGATTGGACGGAAAATTCTTCAACATTAGGAAGCTCCAAGCTGCCATAAAGATCAAAGCTAACAAGTACTTGAGCTCCAGTTTGCGGATGATTGCGCTCTTGTGGCACATACCCCAGAAGCTCTACAAGACACACTCAGAGCAGCTGTAAGAGCATACAGCCTAATGGGGCTGTCTCTTAACATCCCAAGAACAGAGGTCCTATGTCAGTGGTCATCTGATCCTCTGCCTGAAACACCTCCATTCTCCATCAGACTCCTCACTTCCCACTGAATCACATTTTAAATATCTTGGAAGCATCCCCTCGACCAGGATATCCAGAATCAGGTCAAACAGACTTTGTCATCTTTTGGACTGCTAAGGAAGAAGGTTTTGGACAATAGCAACCTGCACCTCCACACCAAAGTTGCAGTCTACCAGGCAGAGTGTGTATCTGCACTCCTTTATGGATGTGAAACATGTACAGTCTACAGCCGACACTTAAAACAACTGGAGTCCTTTCACATAGAAGTCCTTCAACGCACTTTGAAAGTGACCTGGCAGGACCGTGTTCCGCACTCAGAGATCCTACAGAAAAGCAGCTGCATGAGTATTGAAGCGTCCATCACACACCACCAGCTTAGATGGCACAGCGATGCCATCTGGACGCCAGAGGACTGCCTGCCGCGAAATACGCAGTACGGACAGCTACAACTGGGCCGTCGCTCTTCAGGTGGGCAGAAAAAGTGTCTAAAGGACCCAACTGAAGACATCATTAAAGAAGTGTGGGGTAAACTCTGCCTCCCTCCAGACTGCTGCGGAACGCTCCACCTGGCGTGGCCTCTGCCCTGGAGTGCAGTTGACCGAGGAAAAAAGGACTGAACGTAGACCATGACTTCACCGGCCTCAACAGGACAGGCCTTTGTGTGCTCTGTCTGTGGCAACAGTGTGCATCCCGCATCAGATTATACAATCATCAGTGAACCCACAAGCAGTAGTGGAAGTCATCATTGGATACGATGGACTACCTTAAACAAAGAGTGTGTGTGTGACAATATAGCAGAGATGACTTGGTACTGGATGAGAAGGGACAACCACAGTAACACACCTCCATGCAGTAGGGGATGAGTGTAGAGGAGGAGAAGAGGAGAGGAGAGGGGAGGAAGAGTGGGGTGTTGGGGTGTTTGGTACGGTAGTCTGTAAGACTTACCTGTAAGTCTGTCTGGCAAACATCCTATGGGCGATATTTCAACAGCATAGAAAGGGGAGCTATCGTCAAAATGCATGATATCACGTCAAATACCATGCATTTATAAAAACAAATATGCTTGAAAGTGTCACTTGTCCATTTTTAACAATGTTTTATAGTATTTTGTTATGCACAGTGTTGGATTATAAATAGTCTGTCTCTAGTCTTTGTGTGTCTCGAGTCATGTAGCTTATCGTGGAGATTGAGTCAAGGAGATGGAAAGCTAGAGGGAGCGAGAGAGGGAGGGAGGAGAGGAAATGAGGGGTGCTCACTTGGTTGTCGCCTGGAAGGCGTGGCATGGAAGCGGCCCTTCCGTGGCCTTCCATTGGCTGAAAGTGCTCGGTATCCGAGTAACCGTCACGCCCCATCTCTCTCATCTCTACCGTCTGCAAAATAGAGTGAGAGCAGGCGTGACTGTGATGAAGGAATATGACGGGGACAATGGTGTGTTTGTCATCCTTTATCCCATGTGAGTGTGGGTGAGTGTAGTGTGCACAGCACAGGAGGTTGGTGGGACCTTAATTGGGGAGGACGGGCTCGTGTTAATGGTTGGATTGGAATGAATGGAATAGTATCAAATACATCAAACACATGGTTTCCATGGTTTCCATGTGTTTGATTACATTCCATTTGCTCCAGCTATTGTTATGAGCCATCTTCCCCTCAGCAGCTTCCTGTGGTGTACAGTGGCATGTAGTGTAATGTGGGAGAGACTGGGGTTTGACCCATGGAAATGGGGACGGGGGAAGTTTTAAGACTAGGTTTAGATCTAGTGCGAGGGGCTAGGGCTGTGGTCTAGGAGCTAGGACTTGGACTTGGATCAAGAGCAGGAACTGCTGAGGCTGAGGCAGGGGGCTTCAGTACAGGGGGCTTCGGTACAGGGGGCTTCGGTGCAGGGAGCTTCGGTGCAGTGGGATTCGGTGCAGGGGGATTCAGTGCAGGGGGCTTCGGTGCAGGGGCTTCGGTACAGGGGGCTTCGGTACAGGGGACTTCGGTATAGGGGGCTTCGGTACAGGGGACTTCGGTGCAGGGGGCTTCAGCGCAGGGGGCTTGGGGATAGAGGGCTTGGGGGCTGAATGTTTGGGGGCTGAAGGCTTGATCCGTGCTATCCGGTATCCCTGGGACACCCCTACCCCATTTAAGTTCAAATTTAAACTCTAAAAGTCTAAGCTAACACATGGAATTGTTTTCAGATGGTCATACTATGGATCATCTAGCTTTTTGATTTAGGTATATATAAACAAATATATACAGTACCAGTACAAAGTTCGGACACACCTACTCAATCCAAGTATTTTCTTTATTTTTACTATGTTCTACATTGTAGAATAATAGTGAAGACATCAAAACTATGCAATAACACATATGGAATCATGTAGTAGCTCAAAAAAGTGTTAAACAAATCAAAATATATTTGAGATACTTTAAAGTAGCCACCCTTTGCCTTGATGACAGCTTTGCACACTTTTGGCATTCTCTCAACCAGCTTCATGAGGTAGCCATCTGGAATGCATTTCATATAAGGTTAACAGGTGTGCCTTGTTAAAAGTACATTTGTGGAATTTCCTTTCTTAATGTATTTGAGCAAATCAGTTGTGTTGTGACAAAGTAGGGGTGGTATACAGAAGATGGCCCTATTTGGTAAAAGACCAAGTCCATATTATGGCAAGAACAGCTCTAATAAGTAAAGAGAAACGACAGTCCATCATTACTTTAAGACATGAAGATCAGTCAATTAAGAAAATGTCAAGAACTTTGAAAGTTTCTTCAAGTGCAGTCGCAAAAACCATCAAGTGCTATAATGAAACTGGCTCTCATGAGGATCTCCACAGGAATGGAAACCCAGAGTTACCTCTGCTGCGTAGGAACATTTCATTAGAGTTACCATTCTCAGAAATTGCAAACCAAATAAATGCTTCACAAAGTTCAAGTAAGACACATATCTCAACATCAACTGTTCAGAGGAGGCTGCATGAATCAGGCCTTCAGGGTCGAATTGCTGCAAAGATACCACAACTAAAGGACACTAGTAAGAAGTAGAGACTTGCTTGGGCCAAGAAACACGAGCAATGGACATTACAGCGGTGGAAATCTGTACTTTGGTCTGATGAGTCCAAATTGGAGATGTTTGGTCTCTGTGAGACACAGAGTAGGTGAACAGATGATCTTTGCATGTGTGGTTCCCTCCGTGAAGCATGGAGGAGGAGGTGTGATGTTGTGGAGTTGCTTTGCTGGTGACACTGTCTGTGATTTATTTAGAATTCAAGGCACACTTAACCAGCATGGCTACCACAGCATTCTGCAGCGATATGCTCTCCCATCGGGTTTGCGCTTAGTGGCACTATCATTTGTTTTTCAACATGACAATGTCCCAAAACACACCTCCAGGCTGTGTAAGGGATATTTGACCAATAATGAGAGTGATGGAGTGTTTCATCAGATGACCTGGCCTCCACAATCACCCGACCTCAACACAATTGAGATGGTTTGGGATGGGTTGGACCGCAGAGTAAAAGAAAAGCAGCCAACAAGTGCTCAGCATATGTGGGAACTCCTTCAAGACTGTTGGAAAATATTTCCTCATGAAGCTGGTTGAGAGAATGCCAAGGGTTTGCAAAGCTGTCATCAAGGCATGTGATGGCTACTTTAAATAATCTAAAATGTATTTTGATTGGTTTAACACTTTTCTGGTTACTACATTATTCCATATGTGCTATTTCATAGTTTTGATGTATGGTAAAAAATAAAGAAAAACCTTTGAATGAGTAGGTGTGTCCAAACCGAACCTTTGATGGGCACTATATATACAGTGCCTTGCAAAAGTATTCGGCCCCCTTGAACTTTGCGACCTTTTGCCACATTTCAGGCTTCAAACATAAAGATATAAAACTGTATTTTTTTGTGAAGAATCAACAACAAGTGGGACACAATCATGAAGTGGAACGACATTTATTGGATATTTCAAACTTTTTTAACAAATCAAAAACTGAAAAATTGGCAGTGTAAAATTATTCAGCCCCCTTAAGTTAATACTTTGTAGCGCCACCTTTTGCTGCGGTTACAGCTGTAAGTCGCTTGGGGTATGTCTATCAGTTTTGCACATCGAGAGACTGACATTTTTTCCCATTCCTCCTTGCAAAACAGCTCGAGCTCAGTGAGGTTGGATGGAGAGCATTTGTGAACAGCAGTTCTCAGTTCTTTCCACAGATTCTCGATTTGATTCAGGTCTGGACTTTGACTTGGCCATTCTAACACCTGGATATGTTTATTTTTGAACCATTCCATTGTAGATTTTGCTTTATGTTTTGGATCATTGTCTTGTTGGAAGACACATCTCCGTCCCAGTCTCAGGTCTTTTGCAGACTCCATCAGGTTTTCTTCCAGAATGGTCCTGTATTTGGCTCCATCCATCTTCCCATCAATTTTAACCATCTTCCCTGTCCCTGCTGAAGAAAAGCAGGCCCAAACCATGATGCTGCCACCACCATGTTTGACAGTGGGGATGGTGTGTTCAGGGTGATGAGCTGTGTTGCTTTTACGCCAAACATAACATTTTGCACTGTTGCCAAAAAGTTCAATTTTGGTTTCATCTGACCAGAGCACCTTCTTCCACATGTTTGGTGTGTCTCCCAGGTGGCTTGTGGCAAACTTTAAACGACACTTTTTATGGATATCTTTAAGAAATGGCTTTCTTCTTGCCACTCTTCCATAAAGGCCAGATTTGTGCAATATACAACTGATTGTTGTCCTATGGACAGTCTCCCACCTCAGCTGTAGATCTCTGCAGTTCATCCAGAGTGATCATGGGCCTCTTGGCTGCATCTCTGATCAGTCTTCTCCTTGTATGAGCTGAAAGTTTAGAGGGACGGCCAGGTCTTGGTAGATTTGCAGTGGTCTGATACTCCTTCCATTTCAATATTACAGTGCTCCTTGGGATGTTTAAAGCTTGGGAAATATTTTTGTATCCAAATCCGGCTTTAAACTTCTTCACAACAGTATCTCGGACCTGCCTGGTGTGTTCCTTGTTCTTCATGATGCTCTCTGCGCTTTTAACGGACCTCTGAGACTATCACAGTGCAGGTGCATTTATACGGAGACTTGATTACACACAGGTGGATTGTATTTATCATCATTAGTCATTTAGGTCAACATTGGATCATTCAGAGATCCTCACTGAACTTCTCGAGAGAGTTTGCTGCACTGAAAGTAAAGGGGCTGAATAATTTTGCACGCCCAATTTTTCAGTTTTTGATTTGTTAAAAAAGTTTGAAATATCCAATAAATGTCGTTCCACTTCATGATTGTGTCCCACTTGTTGTTGATTCTTCACAAAAAAAATACAGTTTTATATCTTTATGTTTGAAGTCTGAAATGTGGCAAAAGGTCGCAAAGTTCAAGGGGGCCGAATACTTTCGCAAGGCACTGTATTTATATTTACCCAAAAACATGGGGGACTGGAACTGATGCATACAATTGCATTGATGGAAGCTACAATCTATCTGGAATATTAAAGCTGATCTACACCCTAAAACAAATTTAAAAAATAACAAAAAAATGAACAGTTCTTGTGCTGACGTTGCTTCCAGAAGCCGTTTGGAACTCGATGCAACCGAGGACAGACGAGTTTTACGCGCGGTCCCGTTCTGCGAGCTTGTGTGGCCTACCACTTTGCGGCTGAGCCATTGTTGCTCCTAGACATTGCCACTTCACAATAACAGCACTTACAGTTGACCAGAGCAGCTCTAGCAGGGAAGAAATTTGACGAACTGACTTGTTTGAAAGGTGGCATCCTATGACGGTGCCACGTTGAAAGTCACTGAGCTCTTCAATAAGGCCATTCTACTGCCAATGTTTGTCTATGGAGATTGCATGGCTGTGTGCTTGATTTTATACACCTGTCAGCAACGGGTTTGGCTGAAATAGCCGAATCCACTAATTTGAAGAGGTGTTCACATACTTTTGTATATATATAGCATACTTCAATTCCTTTTTTAAACCGGTACTGGGTTACTTTCAGACAAGTCCAGTGACACTTGTGGGTGTCGTAAAGCAAAACGGAGAACACCATCGTTTGGACGCTATAGACGTTTTCGTGAGAAGACCGATTTTCGGGAAGTCTCCTGGTCTGACAAACAGTGCTGTAGTTCTGCCACTTTCCACCGCAAATGCAGAAGGCCGACATGGCGTATCCCGTGGATTGAGACGCAGCCAATACAACAAAAACAGACGCATTTTGATTTTGATAATATTATGTTATTTAGGGTTTGGGGGCTGAGGGCTTGGGGGATGAGGGCTTGGGGGATGAGGGCTTGGAGGTTGTGGGCCTGGGGGCTGAGGAGGATAGATGGGTATGGGATGTGAATGGTGGGAGGGTTTAAGCAGGCATAGCCAATCAGGGCAGGTTATAAGGAAATAATTAACTAACTCCTGGGCCCTTCATGTAGATCTGAAAGGATTAGTAATGACTCAAAGCCATTAGATGAATGTGCTGTATTACTTACACCTCTATACACCTTTCAGATCTGTCTAAGTGCCTATAGGGGAGAGGAGCTGTAGGGACCATATGGAATTGGACAATAGGCAGGAATAAAACAGAGCCAGCGGTGACTGTGTACGAGTTGATTCAACAATGATGACCCTAAATATCCTGTAAGGAAAGAGCACCAGGACACGAGCTCTATATGAACCAGTCCAATGAAATTATGTGGATGTTCAGACAACATGAAACATGAATAGCATGAAAGAAAATCACTATGTCATGTTTACTGGGAACCATTTATTAGTGTGTTCTTGTGTGCAATGACATACTGTACATGTTACATGCACGTACTGTATTGATCTGTATTTGTGCGTATGCATGTGCATGTATTTACACTTATGAGTTATGTCTGTTGTCCAGGGATTCTTTATGAGGCTGGTGTGTGTGTGTGTGTATGTGTGTGTGTGTGTGTGTGTGTGTGTGCACGCACCTGTGTGTATGTGTTACCTGCGAGTTATGCCTGCTGTCCAGGCCATCCTCAGAGTGCTGTCCCTCAGGACTCCAGCTGCCTACTCTCTGGGACATCTCCTGAGCCCGCACTGTCACCCACGACTGGCTCTCTGGAACCCCCCCCTCCACCGGTCTACAACACACAGACAGTCAGACAGGCCCCTTGCACACACACACTCACCCCATCCGTCCACAACACACACACACAGTCAGACCCGGGACATATATACACACGGATAGGCAAAGACGGGCACACGCATGCATACACACAAACCAGGCTCCATATACTTCACCTTCATCAGACCCTTGCATTCAGTGCTTGTATGAGGCTAACTGAATGCACTCATCCCCACAAACCCTTTCTGAACACACTACACACACACATACACACACAGGTCCTCTACACGTGAGGCATGTCCGCCCAGCGTGTCGTCCTGCTCCTCCTTCTTGTGGATGACACTCCACCTGTGGAGCCACTAACCATCCTCCCTCTGGCTGCAGAGAAAGAGGGAGAGAGAAAACAGAGAGAGAGGACAGAGAGAGAGTTGGGGGGGGGGGGGGGCAGGGGTCTACTCACAGGGTGTTGACGGGGTCTGCCGGTTGGGTAGGAGGGAGGCTGAGAGGCCCGTCCTGGATGGGGGAGGGCGGCTCCACGCGCTGAAACAGTAATGTCGTTCGATTCTGTGTAAGATACAACATGGCCGCCGGCTTTAAGGTAGACATACAGGAAATGGGGAAGGTGGAGAAGAAAGTGAGTTCAGAGCAGGTCACAGCATCCAGGGGGAGGGAGGGTTTCAGTCAGCAGGGGCTGACTGAGCCAGAGCGCATTCTGGGAGGGGAGTTGGAGTCCTGCTGTAAATGTGAGAATGGAAGGCTCATGCCAATGAATCATCTACTTCCAGGTCACCATGAATGAAGGGCATTAACCAGAGCCATAGCCACTGTATTTGACCTACAGTATACAGTACCTAGCTATGGATTTGGAAGTCTTCCGTTGGACGCTACAAAGAGGTCTGGATTTGTCTGGCATTAATTAAGGTCTTTGTCTACAGTATTTTTTATCTGATCAGACAATGTGCATGTTGCTCATAGGAACACATCTCAAATGACACTATTTCTGATTTTCACCTAGGCTTTGATTCAAAAGAAGTGCACTATAACATGAAAAGGGTGCCATTCAATACACAACCCAGGAAGACAGGAGGAGAGGATGAGAAAAGGAAAGAATAGAGGTAGAAGTCCATGTGAGTGAACATCGAGAGAGAAAGGGGACACAAAGAGGGATAGAGGAAGGATGAAAAAGAGAGAGGACTGGGAGTAGACCTGTTGGAAAAAAGGGTTCCAAAGGGTTCTTTGGATGTCCCCATAGGAAAACCATTTTTGGTTCCAGGAAGATCATCTGGAACCAAAAAGGGTTCATCAAATGGTTCTCCTATGGGGACAGCTTAAGAACTCTTTTAGGTTCTGGATAGCACCTGTTTTTCTTAGTGTAGGTGAAAATAACCACATACAGTGTCATTCAGTTATTACACATCCACTTAAAACTGACACACTGCTACTTTTATGTCCGTAAGATATCTGGGCAAAATGTTGTTGGGCCGCATTTGGTTTCCAGCTGTGGGCCGTAAAACCATGCCGGCAGTGGGCCCCTCCTGGGCCAGTATATACTTGCTAGCTGGAACGGATTATCAATGGTAAGTAGCTGTTTTGGTTTAAGAATTTCACGAGCCATGGAGGGTCAAGTTTAAAGTGGATGGATCACGAAGGTTCCAGGTCATACAAGGAAATAGCACACAAATATTTTTCCAAACAATATTTGTCCAATCGTCATTTCTAAACACTTGGAACAGTTCTTGTCCAAACCTGAACCGTTCGAAGCAAGGGCATTCCCATTCTCCAGGTCCCACCCCTAGTCTCACATCATGATGCACATGCTTATCTATGGCAACAAGCTCTACCTGGAATCATGCAGGGAAGAAACGCTCATCACTGGGATGGATGCTACCCTTCACTAGGTCTCTCCTTATCTAACACTATGGTAATAATACTATCTGAGATGGTGCAAGGGGGAGGGAAGTCCACTCCTCTCCTCCTGTCCTTCTGTAAGCAAGTAGCAGCAGGGGTGGGGGTTGGGAAGGAGGGGAAGAGAGGTGGGGGTGCAAGGGGGAGGAGAGTGAGGGGCAGCTCAGTAAGAGGTGTAGTGAGGGGTACAGGGGAGAGGGGAGAGGATGTGTAGGGGTAAAGGGTGGCAGAGCAGACATTGGCTGGAGAGCAGGATGGGCGACGATTGGATGAGGATGTTGCAGTGACACCATCAATTATCGTCATCGGGCTGTGACATGTCATGTGAGCATGCTGAAGAGTCTGAAAAGTTTGAAAACATTCGTTGCCCAAGAAACTCCAGTGTGTGAGTGTTTGTCCTCTGTACATGTTTGTGGTCACGGGTAAGTACACCTTGGGAGCATTAGAGTAAAAGCAGGACCAGCTGGGTGGTATGGTTGTGGTTGTGAATGAAGACCAAGGATATGACATGGCCACGGTCAAATGTTCAATGACTTGACTCTAAGTATTGGGCGACCAACTCTGGAGTCTTCTCAGCTTGTCTTATGAGTCTTCCATTGTAGTTTGACAGGTGATAGAGGGTGGTTTCTACAGTTGTTTAGATGGTATACTCCTTAGATAGCTCCATCATGTTCCTGAGGCGTTCCTGTGACTTATCCAATCAAACTATCCCCTGACTCATACTGTAGGTCCCATCCAACCAACTCTTCAAGAAGCATGTATATATCTATACACATGGCTAAGGCAGGCTTGAGGTCAGTTTTTAAAATCTCAGACAGAGCCAGACTCTCTCAACTAACTCCTAGATCTTTCAATATCCTGCCTCTCTCACGCCCTTCACATCATGTGTCAGAGAAAAAGAGGATCACTGTTTAAACTTTGAATTTAGTGACTATCCCTTCAAGACCAACCTCTTCCTTGTGCTATCCTACAAGGAAGGAATGCCAGATGGCAGAAATGAAGTCATGAGGAATTGACATGGCGTTGAGAGTTGTGTATAGAGAGTGGTAGCAGGTGGCCATAGCAGAGCAGGGAAAGTGGCATGCTTCGAGTGCAGTGAGAGAGGAGGAGTAGGAGGAGAGGAGGAGTAGGACTCTGTCTGTAAAATAGGAAACCGTGTATGTGTGAGCGTGAGAAATACAAATAAAACAAAATAAAACCATCTCCGTCATTTAAAACGTCATCTTTTACTTTACACTTAAAATGTTTCTGTAACTGTGTTACAAATACTGCTACAATTTGAACGTTTTATCGTCAGTGGCATCACATGTGACTACGTAAACACAAGATCCATTGTATTGGTTGTATGTGCATTCTCTCTGTCAACAGGGAATAGGGGGCTACAGTGCAATGCTACAGTCCAGGGTGTAGGGCAACAGTCCAAGGCCAGGGTGTGGCTAAAAGGCTTGGGAAGACAAGCATCATCATCATCATCACCACCAGCAGTGGATTCACAGCCAGGGAAAGGGAGGATAAAGAAGAACAAGCTTAGGTGAAGAATGTACATTAACGTTGTACAGTCTTCGCCATCCGGAGCTGTGACAAAGACACCCAACCCAAACCAATTCAAAGATGATTGAGAGGGTTCTCTATAGCAAGAAAAGTGCCTCTTCTTTAGAAATAATTGTGATTCAGAATTATATAATTGTGCTTGAAATATAATCTACTGGTTTTCTGTATAGATGCTCTAGCAATAATATAATATTATGTAAAAATGTAATATAACATGGACCAATGACATACTTTGTCCACCAGAGGGCCTCACAGAGTTTTATACCGACTAACTGCAGAGAGAGTTAGGAAGGAAGGAAGGGAGGATGGAAGAACACAGAAAGGCAAGACTAGAGTGGGTAAACCCAATGGCAGTGGTCCTCTAACCTTTGACCTCTAACCTTTAGCCAGGTGAGGTCAATGATAACAAGTGACCTTACAATAACGTAGTAAGTAAATGCTATAGTAAGACTGGGTGGGCGTGGGTATGGGTTGTCACAGCTCCGCTTTGACCCCTGTACTAACGGCACAGCAGTATTTCTAGTCAGTCCGACTATGCCCTCAGTCAGTCTGCGTGGTCTGAAGGTTTGGGGATGGTTCCTAGGGACAGTAGTTGTACCTGCTCCGCCTCTAGCCGCGCCTGAGAGCGCTTGGCCTTGCTCTGCCTGTAGTACTCCATGATCATCATGGCAGCGTAGATCTTCCCCACCGTCAGGTCTGTTGCTGCTGAGAGAGGGACAAGTTACCCTGCACGATTAGACCACTACGTATGGGACCCTGAGCGAGAGGGATGGGAGTAGAGGGGACGAGGCACGCACACAGAGAGAGAGACACACACTCACACTGGCAAATACACACATATACACGAACACAGAGCTGATAGTCTTTTCACAAACAGACTCGGACTAAAAAATTATCATGTGTCACATTTTCTCTTTCTCTGGTTAACTGTAGTCTTTCTTTCTTTACATCTTTTCTAGACATAACTGTATTTCTACTGACTGGTGGTCTTCAATCAGAAGACAAGACTCAAGACCACTTCATTGTGTAGATGGGGGACCTGGTAGAGGACTGGACAGTACCAACAGAACTGCTGGGGCTGTTTTGATGCTGTTTTGGCATTCTGAGGCAGGACCGATGGTTCCCCCTCTACTTCTCAATAGAAGGTGGACATGTTGTACTAAGTTCAATTTGGACCTTGTACTTTGTTGTCTCCAAACACATAAACAAAACAGAGCATCAGAAAAGAAAATAAGTGCAATAACAGTCTTTGAAAGAGAGTCATTTCCAGGTTTCTACAGCAGATCACATCTTCACAATAAAAGGGCCTAAAGTCCAGTTCAAAAAAGTGTGTTCACCAGCATTATGCTATTGGCCATTTCTGTACACCGTTCACCAGCATGCTAAATTGACACACATTTTATTTCAATTTGGTTTGAACGTTATTAGCAGGGCACAGAAGCCTGTGCATTTTGGTAAAATGTGGTACAATTAGCAATCTGGTGAGTAGCTATAACACACCTGACCCAGATGCCTTTACCTATACTGTAAATCATGCTTCCTTTCATATAAAATACATCTAATATCTACATAGCAACTAGTGCTTTGGCACTTGTGCATTCCTACTACTCCTGTATGTATTTCTCCGAAATGTTCTGACCTACAGTAGTACTGTATGAACTAAACCCCTGGAGTGTTCTGACCTACAGTAGTACTGTATAAACTAAACCCCTGGAGTGTTCGACCTACAGTAATACTGTATAAACTAAACCCCTGGAGTGTTCTGATCTACAGTAGTACTGTATGAACTAAACTCCTGACCTACAGTAGTACTGTATGAACTAAACCCCTGGAGTGTTCTGACCTACAGTAGTGCTGTATGAACTAAACGCCTGGAGTGTTCTGACCTACAGTAGTACTGTATGAACTAAACCCCTGGAGTGTTCTGACCTACAGTAGTACTGTATGAACTAAACCCCTGGAGTGTTCTGACCTACAGTAGTACTGTATAAACTAAACCCCTGGAGTGTTCTGACCTACAGTAGTACTGTATAAACTAAACCCCTGGAGTGTTCTGACCTACAGTAGTACTGTATAAACTAAACCCCTGGAGTGTTCTGACCTACAGTAGCACTGTATGAACTAAACCCCTGGAGTGAAAAGACTACTATAGAGAGTTGGTCTATAGAGAGGCACCCCCTGATCTCAGGCACAGAGCTGGGCAGACAGCCTGCTGGTATTGGATCCGGTGGAGGCGTGATGTTGGGCCTACAGCACAGGCCTGGAGTCAGTGGAATGGGCTGTTGAAAGTATTGCATTGGGACTTTAGGATGAGGCCTGCTGTGTACAGTTGTTAGATTGGGTGGAGGTGTGATATGGGTGAAAGAAAAGAGGTCTATATGGGTGTGTGGGGACTGGGGCTGGGGGATGGGGTACATGGCCTGCTGTAGGGAAATGGGGCTAGGGCTGGTGGAGGTGTATGGAGGCTGGAGATGGAGATCCCAAATTAGGTGTGTCGTCTTCGAGGATTGGACTGGTGGGAATCATGGGATCCTGTGTGCGTGTGTTGGTATGTGTCTATGTGTACATAATAAGTGTGTGTGTGTGTGTGTGTGTGTGTGTAGGGGGCTGTGCCTGCTGTATCAGAGGGTGCAGCAGTGAAGGAGACTGGTTGAGAGAAGCTGTCCTCAGGTGGCATGAAGAAGTAGACAGACACTGGCATCGCGTCGCGGTCCAAACACACTGCAACTTACACTTATGTGGCGTGACTAAGAGGTCCAGGGTCTTCTGGGAGAGATTGGGCCAAATCGCCATCATCTCTTTCCTCAGCTCCGCATCCATCTGGTGTTTGTCCACACCTCCTACACACATGCAATGACACACACACACACACACACATACACACAAGCAGGCACACACACAAGCAGGCACACACATACACGCACCAGTGTATACACACACATATAATAGCAACACACACACATAAACACACACATTCACATCAATACAAATACACAGCAGAGCCATAGAGGTGTAAGAATTGACGCACAGACATGAAAACACACACAAGCACACAGACACAAGAGAATGTGTTTGTTAATAGAGGTGAGCTTTGACTCCCAGTTTAAATGTATAGTGTGGATGAGCCATGTAACACAGAGACATGGCCATTACATGTCTGGCCATCTTCACTTTAATTGGGCCAACCAAATAAAGTGAGACTTAATTACATTGAAAATATGATTGTCATTTCATATATCTACAAAGTCTACAAAAAGAGAACTGTAGCCTATTTGAAACCCTATTACACTGACAGTATGGCTGGTAGTACACATTACATTCTATTGGTTAATAAGAACCATACAAACTCTATAGAAAAAGAGCTGTACTTAGGACACCGTGGGAGAAGCAGAGGGACCGCTGTAGGTCTCAGGGACAGCAGGGTACACACGATACACAACCACCTTACAGTAGCAGACTGCCCTGCTCTGTTCTAGGGAAGACAAGAAACAGGGGAATGGAGGGTGAAAAAGGCAAGCAGGAAAGAGGGGTTCCAAACCTTCCGTACCCTTGGCGATCTTGATGTCCAGCGCCGTGCGGATCAGGGCCATCAGAGTGGAGTTGAAGTGGACTGAGTTGTCGTCGGCGACCGGGAGGTCCATCCGCAGCAGCCTCTGTTGGAAAGAGACAATCGGGGGAAGGTGGGTGAGTAAAAAGGGTCCCCCCCCAGGAAGTGGAGGTATAGGTGTGCTCTGAACCTCCAGGTGAGGAGACAGGGAAAGGGGGTTGGGGAGAGGGTTGGGTGAGGGGGAAGGGGAGGAAAGGGAGCTCTGTCATTTTTTGTAGCAGGTTCTGTACGCCTGTCTGTCAACTATACAATGTGTCATTGGCACTGCTACACCAGTTATGGCAGCTGTTTGGCAGCTGAGTTGTTATTAGGTCAGTACCAAAAAGATGTTAACATGGCGGTGGCAAATGATACCATTATTTCTTTACTGCCTGTGAGAGCCAAAGGGTTAACATTAATTACTATTAGTTGGTTGGTTCCTCTTATTGATGTTAACTTGTTCATGTCTGTAGACAGATATGAATTTATTTTACTAGGCAAGTCAATGACGGCCTAGGAACCTGTTCAGGGGCAGAACGACAGATTCTGTCTGTCAGCTCGGGGTTTGAACTTGCAACCTTCGGCTACTAGTCCAACACTCTAACCACTAGGCTACCCTGCCACCACAATAACAGTCGTTGTTGTGTTACTTAGGAGGACCTCACAGGTTCAGTAGTGTCACAGCATTATTTATGCCTTCTCTGATAGAGGGTTTAGGATGAAGTTAGACTCTGATCCAATGTCAGCTTTGTGCGTTTTCCCCTTGAATGGTTTAGTTCAGGATTATGGGATATTAATCTGATTCTAGATCAGTAAGAGCAGACAGCTGGCTGCCACTAACAGAGCTCCCGGTAGCGGATTGGAGATTCACAGAGTTCAACAGAGACCAGGCCATAAAGCGATAAACCAAAACTGAGGGACGGGGGGAGGGGAACATCATAATTTTAATTTATCCTTTATCCACCTTCTGGTCTTGTCAATATAAGAGAAATGGACACGAGCCAACACACACACACATGCACAGACAACACACACAGACGTGACGTTAGAGTGTGTGAGACAGGCTCGCAGTAACCGTTGTCACGGCGACATCCCAGACATGCAGCAAGACCATGCCAAGCACACCGCTCCCCTACCCCAAAACCCTGTGACACATACCCCATCCTCCCCTGTCCCCCCCATGCAACATGCAGTGCACACACATAATGCTTCACAGGACAAGCAGCGGCACAGCCGTACACAGAAAGCATCCTCTGTGTGGTCTAATAATACAATAATGTTTATCGGTTTGGGTTTAGTAGTGGTTACTGGCAGGAGGATATGACATCACTGAAACTACATGTGCTACATCTATAAGATATATTAGATGAAGAGCTGTTGTTGTCATACAGAGACAATAGAGCTGTAAAGCTCTATTCAAATCCTCTGATCTCTCAATGAATAATGGGTGCAGGGCCTGACAGAGTTAATAGGTGAGCATGAGAACAGAATTCAGCCGATCAAGCCATTTTTTAAAAGGTAAGATGGGCTGAGGTTCTAGGTTAGGCTGCCTTAGGCCTGAGGAGGGCTATACAATAAGTGTTAGGGGGTGGGGAAAAATACATCTCGTTATCAGAAAATAATTGAAAAGAGAGAGGGGGGGGTTGGTTGTGATTGGCATTTTAGAGACCGTTTTCAAAGCAAAAGAAGGGAGAAGTTGGAGGTTGAGAAGAGGTTGGAGGATGAGAGAGAAAAAAGACATCAGAGATATAAACAGCGAGTGATAAGAAAAAGAGGTTGAAAGAGATAGAATAAAATAAAGATCTACCACCACACAAGCTGGTCGAGTCTGTAACACAGCATCCTGCCTGAAGACTACTGTCTGTCTGTCTGTCTGTCTCTACAGAACAGAGAAGAGTTGAGGTGAGAATTTAACACTACACATACAGGGGACATTATTCTGTGGGTCAGAGGTGAAGGTCAAGTGTGAGGGTTTTGACCTCTCTCATTGGGCCGGTAAGTAGTGATGGTGGGTGGGGGATATGGGACAGGTGAAGGGCAAGAAGGGGGGCCGGGGGTTTTTAATGTCAAACTAAGGTCATCACCTAGAGATGACAGTTTACACAGGGAAAGGGGAGAGAGGTATTTTCAAAGACTGGACTGCTATGGTTACCCCCAGACACAGTAGGTGGAGGTGGTGGGGGATGAAAGGTTAGAGGTCAAAGTCTGAAGGAGGGGTTATATTACAGGGGACACTTCAGGAGGGAGGCTGTTAGGACTGAGGGACAAAATGGAGGGAGGACAAGAAGGAAGAGAAAAGAGAGGATAAAGCAGAGGCAGGGAGAGGAGAGATGAGCTGAGCTGATAGGAATGAATGAACAGAGGACGGAAAGACAGAGAGATGCAGGTATGCAGAGAGAGAGAGATGAAGGCAGGGAGAGGAGAGATGAGCTGAGCTGATAGGAATGAATGAACAGAGGACAGAAAGGCAGAGAGATGCAGATATGCAGAGAGAGAGAGAGAGGCAGGGAGAAATATCAGGAGAAATAGAAAGATGGAGAAACGGCAAAGAGAAGAATAGAAAGAGAGAGAGAGACGCGGAGAGAGGGATGCTAGAGATCGAGGAAGAGGTAAGGATTAGCAGAGATGCAGGTAGGGAGAGCAGGTGTGAGGATAAGGAGGGTTTGAGGGACAGTAAGTTCTGGCAGTAGCGAGATCTTCTGTGCCTACAGGCTGTTCTGCTGGCTGCCCCTGAGGCTCACAGCGATCTGCCTACGAAGGGACATGTGTGTGTCATAAGGGTGTCATCATGTGTCGTAAGGGTGTCATAATGTGTTGTAAGGTTTATAATAGGGGGTATGAGGTTATATTAGAGCAGTGGTCACTTTCATCCCTGGTCTGAGAGAGAGGGTGTGTAGGACAGGTTTCTGTCTTTGATTCTGTTAGTCAGCTAATCAGCAAGACCTTGATTAGTTGAATCAGAGAACTGTTAGTTCTCCAGGACCAGGGTTGGTGACAACCAAATGAGTTGGGTATATGAGTGTGTGTTAGAATATCTGAAGGATTTCACAGGTATATACGGGTATTTAACGGGCATGAGTGTGTGTGTGTGACTGTGTATGACAGTGTGTGAGAGAAGTAATGGTAGTGCCCGTGTGGTGGTGGGGGTGAAGAGGCAGGCATGCGAGTGGCAGGTTAGGAGGAGGGGAGGAGACAGCATGTGAAGAGGAGGGAACTGGAAACAGAGTAGAACTGCATTGACAGAAGAACGGGGACGGGTGGAACTTGCAGATTTTACTACAGGGCCGAAGAGATTCTACTACGAAAAAGAGGCTAGACGTTATTCTGTGGCAATGATAACAGTTAACTGGTTAGCAAACTACACAACCAACTAGATAGGCAACAAACTATATTCAACTCTCTGTCCTCTACCCAGAAAATACATCCTGATTTGTATATGTTGGACTACTGACAAGTAAAGACAGAGACCTGCTCCTCTGTGTGTGTGTGTGTGTGTGTGTGTGTGCCTGTGTGTCAGAGTGTGTGTGTGTGTATGTGTGTGTGTGTGTGTGTGCCTGTGCGTGCGTGTGTGTGCCTGTGTGTGTGTGTGTTTGCAGTAGCGCCATCCACAGGACGGAGCGACTCAGAGGACAGAAGTCTTACGGACCTTCCAAGCCCGGCTGCACACGCATACTGGTGTGTGTGTATGTATGTGTTTTTGTCTGTGTATGTGTGTTTAGCTGTGTGTATACACTATTTTGCCAGCTATGTTTAATATTTTTCCACTAGTATACATTAAAGAGGTCACTCTAATGTACACACCTGTTTAGAGTCAATATGGAAGTTTGAGACCCCCGAAGAGTACTTTAGCCAAAGCTCCTATAGTTACCACAGCTGATTTCATGTATTCTATTCCACTATGCACTCTACTCAGATTCTTGTAAAGCTTTGACTGGCAAAAACAACGTGTGGGTGTTTGTGTTTGATAATATGTGTGTTTAGAGGTGTGTGTGTGTTTCCGTCAGTATACACGGTGCAAAAGAGCTGAGAAGTTCCCTCCATTCACCCCTTCCTGTGGATAAACCTGTCTGACCTTTGTCCCTTGACCCTAACCCCCCCGCCCCCCGCCCCTACCCTCCTCCCCATTCCCCACAACGACATCAGCGCTCCCCTCCATCAAATAACAAAAGAGAAGAAGAAAATGGAGATAAAGCAAAATATCAGAAACAAAATGTATAGAGAAGAATACACCAACACTACGGATACACAGTAAAGCGGAGGAAGAGGCACTAAGCCCCCTGGTTCTAGGGGGTCCTGACCTTGTAGGCCACCCGTGCCGGGCACCTGTTCCCCAGGCCTAGCGGAGGGCTCATATGCCTGAGCATGTCATACATATCCCTGCAACTGATCCTGCCACTGCATGTCAGCGCAGCACAGCCACCGCCCCCCACAGCCACAGCCAGAACAGCCACAGCCAACCACAGCCAACCAGAGGGAGAGAGAGCAGAGAGAATAAGAGAAGAGAGTAGGGGTGGGAGAAGGGTAGAGAGAGAAGGAGAAGAGGGAGGGAGAGAGAGCGAGAGAGAGCGAGGGAGTGAGAGAGAGAGAGAGGGGGAGAAAGAGAGAGAAGAGGGGGACACAGATAGAAAGAGAGATAGAGAATGAGAGCGAAAGAGAGACCAAAGCAAAGAGTAGAGAGGAGAAAAAAGAAACAAAAACAAAGTTATTTGGCTGGTTTGAGAGCGAGAGACGCAGTGAGGCTGTCTAGAACTGGTCTGAGCGGGCGGGGTGAGGGGGGGTAGAACTGGTCTGAGTGGGCGGGGGTGTATATCTTGTAGAAGATAAGAGGGGGGTATAGGGAGGAGGAGGAGCAGAGTTGAGTAGAGTTGGAGACTTTTAGTAGAAGTAAAATATAGTTCTATGCAAGTGGGAAGGGAGGGATTGCATAGAAGAGCAGAGGACTTCAGAGGCAAGCACTGAGCTCCACTGCTGGGACTGGGCAATACCATGATGAGGGTGGGGTGTCAATGCAGTTTCTGTCCTCCCCCCCAAGAACAATGCAATGCTACAGATCCCACAGTGTGTCTAGCACCGCACCTAGCCGTGGTTCAACAGCAAGCAAAACAACAGAAAGAAAAATGACCAAAGGGGAACAATCAGAATTCTTTTTTTTTCTTCACAATCAAACTCTTAAAAGTGTTTTATTTATTTTTCATTTCAGTGGTGCACAACGTCATGCTCGTCTGGGTGTCTGCATTGTCCTACACATTCTCCTCTCAGATCAGAATGCAAGTAGAAATGGGCAAAATAAAGAAGAAGAGAGAAAGTATAACAAAAATGAAATCCAATCAGATCAGATAAGCGACACTCATTCCATTCTTGGATGCTGTAGCAGGTGTGGTTGAGGATTTGTAGTGGAAGTCAAACCTTGCAGGCCACTCTATGGGGGCATTTCTTTCCTAAGCCAAGAGGCGGGTCGATAACTCGCAATAAACTGTACATATCCTTATAATGAATGCGACCGCTGCAAAAAGAACAGGAGGAGTTAGAACAAACGTAGAGGACAGATACGACAAGAGAGAACAATGGGAAGAAAGAAGAGCACAAGATTGACAAGAAACAAGATATCATAACAGCAAAATTACTGTACGGTGTGCACACACATACTACACACACCACACACACACACACACACACACACACATTGTTGTTGCCCGTCACCCATTTGAGCTGTAGTGCTTTTCTTCTGCAATGACACTGCATTCTTTCCCTGTTCCTACCATTGTCTCAGCCTATCCCTTCTCTGTTTAACCACTTCCTGTCTATTATCGTTCCTGTTTTCCTAATGCAACCCATCCCCTGTTTCTCTCAATTCCTTTTCCTAATACAACCCATCCCTGTTTCTCTCAATTCCTCTTCCTAATACAACCCATCCCCCATCTCTCTCAATTCCTCTTCCTAATACAACCCATCCCCCATCCCCCATCTCTCTCTCCATTCCTCTTCCTAATAGAACCCATTCCCTGTCTCTCTCTCAATTCCTCTTCCTAATAGAACCCATCCTATGTCTATCTCTCAATTCCTCTTCCTAATACAACCCATCCCCCATCCCCCATCTCTCTCTCAATGCCTCTTCCTAATACAACCCATCCCCCATCTCTCTCTCAATTCCTCTTCCTAATACAACCCATCCCCGATCTCTCTCTCAATTCCTCTTCCTAACAATACCCATCCCCATGTCTCTCTCTCAATTCCTCTTCCTAATAGAACCCATCCCCATCTCTCTCTCAATTCCTCTTCCTAATACAACCCATCCCCCATCTCTCTCTCAATTCCTCTTCCTAATAATACCCATCCCCGTCTCTCTCAATTCCTCGTCCTAATAGAACTCATCCCCCGTCTCTCTCAATTCCTCTTCCTAATAGAACCCATCCTATATATGTCTATCTCTCAATTCCTCTTCCTAACAATACCCATCCCCATGTCTCTCTCAATTCCTCTTCCTAATAGAACCCATCCCCATCTATATGTCTATCTCTCAATTCCTCTTCCTAACAATACCCATCCCCATGTCTCTCTCTCAATTCCTCTTCCTAATAGAACCCATCCCCATCTCTCTCTCATTCCCCTCATTCATTCCCTTCCCCCTCTCTGCCAGCAGTGGTGTGTGCCAGTAATTGGTTGTGTGTGGAGTATAATTAAGGAATAGCTCATTAACTAGAAATGCATGTGAATGCTAAATGGCCTAATGTGTAATAGCCACTTGTCATACAGAGGCCCATCTCCCCATAGATGTTCTGTTCCCCCCTCCCTCCTTCCTTCCCTCCCTCCCTCCCTCCCTCCCTCCCTCCCTCCCTCCCTCTCTTCTCTCCAGAAAATCCTCCTTGTTTTCTTCCATGCCTGTCTTTATCTCAATTCACCATGTTAACAAGACCTTTTAATTCTGATTACTTTGATATTCCTACCCATCTCAGTCGTTCTCATTCTCTCTCTCAATTTCCCTTCCCCCACTACTGTGTCTCTACCTCCTTCCCTCAATCTCTCTCCGTCCTCTTCTTCTCTCCCTCTACATTGCAGACTACAGGACAGCAGAAGGATGACAGGCATTGGAATACAGATACTAGGAAACTTAGCGTGTTTCAGGTTCCACTGGGGTTGAATATACAGTACAGTAAAGGGGAGGTTTGTTGCCACAGTAAGTTTTGGCAGTATGCAGATTCCAGAGGGGGTGAAGGTGGGGTGGGGGTCTGAACCAGACACAGAGAGGGAGAGGGCACAGGGAGGGAGGGATAACTGGATCACTGAGAAGGTTACTGCTCAGATCCATGATCCCACCTACAGCTGCTGTCTTGTGTGGGTTCTTTAGACTGATTTGGGATCAGTTCAACTACAGGAGACTTGGCCTTTATATCCTTTATGACTCTTGTCCTTTATAACTATGGAGTAATTTACTTCATGGTTACTGTACAGCTCCCAGACTCCCACTCTTTTCATCTGATGTTCCCAAAGACTGGACTTAGATCAGTTTTACCACAGGCTAATGAGATCTCGTGCCAGGGTTGAACTAGAGCCTAGCCTGAGGACACGTTAGAAGTGTTTAGGTTACTGTACAGTCCAGGAGGAGTTAACGCTCAGAGATACACAGACATGAGAGGTGATGTCTACCTCTGAAAAAGTAAACACATTAAAACAACAAGAAACCATTGTATGTATGTGTGTTTGTGTGTTTTTAAATCTCCCAGATTATAAGTGTTCAGTATATGAGTGTTTATCATGAGGTGCTGATGTGATGTGTAAGATGTGTGTGTGTGTGTGTGTGTGTGTGTGTGTGTGTGTGTTTCTATGTGATGTGTTCATGTGTGTCACTCACCAAGCTGCTTGGTCATATTCAGCCCATATCCTGACATACTCGTCTAGATGATGTGGGCCGAGGATGGAGGAGTCTCTGGTCAGGTACTCAAAGTTGTCCATGATGACAGCCACAAACAGATTCAGCATCTAAAAACACAAACAGCCACATTATTACACAGTATTATGTCAGCCAAGCAAGTGTGCACTTATAACAGACTAGGGTTGCAAAATAAATACCCTGGTTTTCGGGAAATCCTGCGCTGTAAACCTCAAGGCATTTTTAACTCAAATACTAAGTTGTACTTATTAAAAAGTCATTATTACTTAACATGTTTATGTGGTACTGACTCAAAAGTAAATTAGAAGTCACACCAACTAAATGTTTAAAAAATATGATAACAAATGAACATTTTCCCTAGCATGCTCTACTGCAGTTAGATTTTTTTGGAATTGTTTTTAATATCTGTGTTTTTGCATGTACATTGAGTGATTGATTGATTAAATGTTATGCTACAAAAATATAAACATAATTGTTTCTAATCCAATCACTTCATGTTTGCACTTGTTACTGAAATGGTTGTTCCAGTTTAAATGGCTTAGGTCGTTTCCCACTGTTCTTGTCACGAATCCCGCCGAAGATGGTGCCTCTTCCTGTTCGGGCGGCGCTCGGCGGTCGTCGTCGCCGGCCTATTAGCTGCCATCGATTCCCTTTCCGTTTGTTTCTGTAAGTTGGGTCTAATTGGGTACACCTGTTTTAAGTTAGTGTTTGTTTGTAGGCTATTTAAGGGCACTAGGCCCGCTGGGTATATTTGTGCGGGCTTGTTCTCTGTTATCTGGTGTATTAGTGTGATCTCTATTTTTCCGGACAGTTTTAGTCCTGTGTATTTTGGACGGGTTGTTTCATGCGCCCTTGTGTTTTGCATGTCCGTGTCTCCGCTGTCTTTGGAATAAATGATCCACGTACGGAATTACCTGCTCTCTGCGCTTGACTCCTCCACTCACCATTCATAGAAGTCATAACAGTTCTTAACCCTGGCAGTCAATATGAATGCAGGTTGTGGGTGAATACACATTTCAACTGTTGGATAGTCTAACGCTGACTAAATCCCAATAGGAATTACACATCACTTTGCAAGCCAGCATAATGTGATTTACAGTTAGGGTTGCACATTTTTGGATTACTGGAAACTTTTTGGGGAAAGTTTGTGGAATTTTGCAAACCTACTTGCATGACTGATGTGGCCTGTAAACTAAGAGTTTCAGGCCACTGTATAAGGCCTTATGATACATGTAATGGTTCAATAATAATGATAATATTCGTCTAGGAACTCTTGGTGAAGACCAAAGGCTTGAAAATTAACGAATTCAACAACCATGTCTCTGTCATTACAGTAACAAATACAGTCATGGGTGGTAACTCTACAATTCAATCGAAAAGGCCAGGCACACTGGGAAATTATTGGAGGCATGGCTTAGTGGGAGCGTTGCATTTAAGAATACCTTACAAAAAAATGCATTTGTATTACACATATGAAGGTAGTACTGCTAACTTCAGCTATTTAACTCTCTTAACTTCACTTTTTTAGTTAATCGGTTTCCTAAAAATGTTTGAGTAGCCAGAACGTATCTGGTTTTGCAGTGTGGTTGGACTACTCTGGAGTTCCTACTTATTCCCTCCTGATTCCGGGAATCCTCCAACTAGGATTTAGGGAATTTTGCAATCCTATAACCGAAACTAAGGGGGAAAATATGACTAAAAGGGGAATAGAGAAAGACAGACAGCTAGTGCTTCTCACCAGGAAGGAGCAGAAGAAGATGAAGGACACAAAGTAGAGGTAGGCAAACTGGCTGCCACACTCTGGTTCAGTGTTCCCTGCCAGAGGATCACAGAGCTTCCCTCCAAGACACGACAGCATGATGTCATGCCACGCCTCGCCCGTGGCACTCCTATACAAATACACACCCGTTGGAGACACACGTATGCATGTACTGTACACACAGGCACGCACAAATGTAAACACGCACAACCACACACACCTGAAGAGCAGCATGAGAGCTTGGAAGAAAGTCCTGAAGTTGTTGTGTTCGTTGATGGCGCTCCCTTCCTCCTCCTCCATCCCTATGTTCCCAAACAGCTGACAAAACAACAAAGTGTCAGCATCCTAGGTAATATGGGAGAATGCACAACCTCACACACGTCCCTATGGCAGGCAAGTGTCACTTTCCCTGGATGCTTTTTATAAAGTTCATGTTGATCTGTAAAAATGACCATTCATTTTGACTTGTTTTTCTTCGTGTCTCTACTCACCTGCATCCCGATGATGGCATAGATGAAGAACAGCATGCCGATAAGCAGGCACACGTACGGCAGCGCCTAAACAGACATAAAGAGCTGGAGTACTATTCAGTGTGTGTGTGTGTGTGTATTCTGTCATAGGTCCCCACAATGCTGCTAAGTAGGTTTTGTGCAGAGGTGGGCCCAAGTCACTATTATTCGATTCATGAGCAAGTCTCAAGTGCCAAGTTCCATGTCTTAAGTCGAGTCCCAGAAAGAACAGGTCGAGTCTCGGGTCCAGCCCAAGTTGTGCATTCTAAGGGAAAGTCGAGTCAAGTCACAAGTCAGGTAAACAAATCTATACATGCAACGACTTGTTCCAACAACAAATCCTGGCCTTGGAACTATAAGGTTCTATCTGACATGTCAGAAATGAGTTAGTCACATATAATAGATCTTTAGATGGTTCTTCATATGTTTGTATATTTTTGAAAAAGTACATTTTAAGTGAAAACATGTAAACTATACAATTCTGTGAGGTCACATCGTTGTTCAGTGATGACAGTCATTTGTCTAATGATCATAATGTATGTCTTAATGTATTTGATGTGTTCTGACTATTTTGGTAAAATACAAATTAGATCATTTATGTATTCAAATAGCTACAGTCGTAAGAACTGAATATGTCTAATTTAGAGGTGTCAAAAAGAACCTTATGGCTGAACATACATTAACATTTCAGAACCATAAGCTTATCTTCTAATGCACACCCCTAAAAAGAACTCACTAGAAAACACTTTGGATGGAGCGATGTATGAGAGTCGGGAAGCAAGTTCAGGGAGTGAATATATTTAATTAATAAATGAACAAAACAAGAAACAAACCATGCACAGACATGAAACGGGAACAGAAACAATGACGACTGGGGAAGGAACCAAACGGAGTGACATAAAGGGCAGGTAGTCAAGGAGGTGATGGAGTCCAGGTGAGTGTCATTATGAGCATAACGCTGGTGACAGGTGTGCACCCTAACAAGCAGCCTGGTGACCTAGAGGCCGGCGAGGGAGCACGTGACAGTACCCCCTCCCCGACGTGCGGCTCCAGCCGCAGGATGTCGACCAATATAACGATCCCGGGGATCAGGAGGAAACTGGTCACCTCTGCTAAGGCGCGGGAACCTATCAATCCGGCTGAGGTGTGGGAGCATGACGACCTAGAGTGCCGGAGAGAGAGCATACGTGACAGTACCTCCTCCCCGGTGCGTTCGGCTTCAGCCGCAGGACGCCAACCACAGGGACAATGCCGGGGATCCGGAGCGGACTGGTCGCCTCCGCTGAGGAGCAGAAACCTGACAAACCGGCTGAGGAGTGAACCTGATGAGCCGTGGGCATGGGAGCCTATCAAACCCACTGAGGCATGGAAGCCTATCAAACCCGCTGAGGCATGGGAGCCTATCAAACCCACTGAGGCATGGAAGCCTATCAAACCCGCTGAGGCATGGAAGCCTACAAACCGGCTGAGGCATGGAAGCCTACAAACCGACTGAGGCATGGGAACCTATCAAACCCACTGAGGCATGGAAGCCTACAAATCGGCTGAGGCATGGGAGCCTATCAAACCCGCTGAGGTATGGAAGCCTATCAAACCCACTGAGGCATGGACGCCTACAAACCAGCTGAGGCATGGGAACCTATCAAACCCGCTGAGGCATGGAAGCCTACAAACCGGCTGAGGCCTCCCAGGTAGCTCCGGCTCGAACACCAGGACTCGACATCACCCCCAACACAAAAACAAACAAAAGAAAACACTCCCTGGTGCTTCCCCTTGACGAGTCGTCCTTCTGTAACGATGTACGCTGAGTCGGGAAGAAAGTTCAGGGAGTGAATTTTTTAATACAAAAATTAACAGGAACAATGACGACTCGGGAAGAAACCAAAGGGAGTGACTTATATAGAGCAGGTAATCAAGAAGGTGATGGTGTCCAGGTGACTGTCAATATGCGCCTAACAAGCAGCCTGGTGACCTAGAGGCCGGAGAGGGAGCACAAGTGACATCTGAGATCTGGGATGTAAAAACTGATGCTCAATATCTCAGAACTTTGCTTAGTGCAGATAGAGCCATATACTCCTAAGGTCACAAAATCTTGTGGCTACCAGACATCTCTTTTCCTTATTTTGTCTACAACATTTTGATTGCGTAATAATTGATTTTAACAACAAATTCCAAATCCAAGCTTCATTTTTATTTATTCAATTTCAAGCAATTTTGACATACCAGTAAAAAAATACCAGTAAACCTATGCTAGTAAATGTTGCTTGATGCCCCATTGCTGGTGAGCATGCAAAGTAATATTCCTGATCACCACAATTTTTGGAGCTGCATATTTATATATGTCAATCCTCTCTCCCTACAATTTGATGTGGATTATATGGCTGTACAACAGATGATATAGCTGTACAACAGATGATATAGCTGTACAACAGATATAGCTGTACAACAGATGATATAGCTGTACAGCAGATTATATAGCTGTCCAACAGATGATATAGCTGTACAACAGATGATATAGCTGTACAGCAGATGATATAGCTGTACAGCAGATGATATAGCTGTACAGCAAGCCGGCAATCCTTTCGCTAGCTCATCAAACCATTCAGTGACCAGTTCTCTTTTTGACCCGCGACTCCCAAAAAGGAGTGGTTCAAAGCTTGCGACCCCCCATGTACACACATGCACATGCTCACAGGTGATTCATTTTCAAAACGCAAGATACAGAAATAAACTGAGATTTACACTTGTTTTTAAACTACTACACACATTTCTTGTTAACAAACTATAGTTTTGGCAAGTCGGTTAGGAGATCTACCTTGTGCATGACACAAGGAATTTTTCCAGCAATTGTTTGCATACAGATTATTTCACTTACAATTCACTGTATCACAATTCCAGTGGTTCAGAAGTTTACATACACTAAGTTGACTGTGCCTTTAAACAGCTTGGAATATTCCAGAAAATTATGTCTTGGCTTTAGAAACTTCTGATAGGCTAATTGACATAATTTGAGTCAACTGGAGATGTACCTGTGGATGTATTTCAAGGCCTACCTTCAAACTCAGTGCCTCTTTGCTTGACATCATGGGAAAATCAAAAGAAATCAGCCAAGACCTCAGAAAAAAAATGTAGACCTCCACAAGTCTGGTTCATCCTTGGGAGCAATTTCAAAACGCCTGAAGGTACGTCTGTACGCAAGTATAAACACCATGGGACCATGCAGCCGTCATACCGCTCAGGAAGGAGACGCGTTCTGTCTCCTAGAGATGAAGGTACTTTGGTGCAAAAAGTGCAAATCAATCCCAGAACAACAGCAAAGGACCTTGTGAAGATGCTGGAGGAAACAGGTACAAAAGTATCTATATCCACAGTAAAACGAGTCCTATATCGACATAACCCAGCAAGGAAGAAGACCCTGCTGTCACGATCGTCGTAAGAAGCGGACCAAAGCGCAGCGTGGTGTGAATGCATCATTTTAATGGATGACGAAAACACGAAGTAAACTGAACAAAACAATAAATGAACAACGACCGTGACGCTATATACGAAATGAATAATCGTATTGACACAAACACTACACATAGACAATCACCCACAACCCACAATGACAAAACAGGCTACCTAAATATGCTTCCAAATCAGAGACAATGACTAACACCTGCCTCTGATTGAGAACCATATCAGGCCAAACACAGAAACAGACAAACTAGACATACAACATAGAATGCCCACTCAGATCACACCCTGACCAAACAAAACATAAACATACAAAGCAAACTATGGTCAGGGCGTGACAGTACCCCCCCCCCCACCAAGGTGCGGACTCTGGCCGCAAAACCTGAACCTATAGGGGAGGGTCTGGGTGGGTATCTGTCCGCGGTGGCGGCTCTGGCGCTGGACGTGGAACCCACTCCACCATTGTCTTAGTCCGCTTCTGTGGCCCCCTAGGAACGGCGACCCTCGCCGCCAACCTAGGACTGGCAACCCTACTAAAGGGCCCCACTGGACTGAGGGGCAGCTCCGGACTGAGGGGCAGCTCCGGACTGAGGGGCAGCTCCGGACTGAGGGGCAGCTCCGGACTGAAGGGTAGCTCAGGACTGGCTGACGGCTCTGGCGGTTCCTGGCTGGCTGACGGCTCTGACGGCTCCTGGCTGGCTGACGGCTCTGGCGGCTCCTGGCTGGCTGGCGGATCCTGGCTGGCTGGCGGCTCTGGCAGCTCCTGGCTGGCTGGCGGCTCTGGCAGCTCCTGGCTGACTGACGGCTCTGGCAGCTCCTGGCTGACTGACGGCTCAGGACAGACTGGCGGCGCTAGCAGCTCCAGACAGACGGGAGACTAGCAGCTCAGGACAGACGGGAGACTCTAGCAGCTCAGGACAGACGGGAGACTCTAGCAGCTCAGGACAGACGGGAGACTCTAGCAGCTCAGGACAGACGGGAGACTCTAGCAGCTCAGGACAGACGGGAGACTCTAGCAGCTCAGGACAGACGGGAGACTCTAGCAGCTCAGGACAGACGGGAGACTCTAGCAGCTCAGGACAGACGGGAGACTCTAGCAGCTCAGGACAGACGGGAGACTCTAGCAGCTCAGGACAGACGGGAGACTCTAGCAGCACTGGAGAGACGGGCGGCTCAGGCGGCGTTGGACAGACGGGAGCACCTGTAGGGAGGAGACAGAGAGACAGCCTGGTGCGTGGGGCTGCCACAGGACCCACCAGGCTGGGGAGACTTCCAGGAGGCTTGGTGTTAGGAGGAGGCACCTGAAGGACCGGGCTGTGGGGGGGCACTGGAGCTCTGGTGCGCAGCCTTGGCACCACTCCCCCAGGCTGGATAACTACTCTAGCCCGGACCCTCCAGAGTGCAGGCACAGGTTGAACCGGGCTGTGGGTAAACACTGGAGATCTAGTGCCTCCTACACGCACCTGTCCCTTAGGCTCCACTCCCACATTTGCCCTGAACGAGCGGAGCGCAGGCATAGGACGCACTGCACCCTCCCAGCGCCCCGGAGACACAGTACGCAGAGCCGGGGCAGGATACCCTGGACCGAAACGGCGTACCGGTGACCAGAAACGCTGAGCAGGCACCATACGCCCTGGCTGGATGCCCACCCTCGCATGACACTTTCAGGGGGCTGCCCTATAGCGCACCGGGCTATGGGCACGTACTGGCGACACCATGCGCTTAACCGCATAACACGGTGCCTGACCAGTAACGCGCTGCTTATAATAAGCACGAGGAGTGAGCGCAGGTCTGCTACCTGGCTTAGCCACACTCCCCGTGTGCTCCCCCTAAAACAATTTGGGGGGCTGCCTCTCGTACCTGTTGCACTGCCGTGCTGCCTCCTCATATTGCTGCCGCTCAGCTTTTGCCGTGCTGCCTCCTCATATTGCTGCCGCTCAGCTTTTGCCGTGCTGCCTCCTCATATTGCCGCCGCTCAGCTTTTGCTGCCACCAGCTCTGCTTTGGGGCGGCGATATTCCCCAGCCTCTGCCCAGGGTCCTTCTCCGTTTAAAATCTCATCCCATGTACAGGAGTCCTGAAATTTCGGCCGCTGCTGCTGCCGGTTACCACGCCACTTGGTCCTTTTGTGGTGGGTGATTCTGTCACGATCGTCGTAAGAAGCGGACCAAAGCGCAGCGTGGTGTGAATGCATAATTTTAATTGAAGACGAAAACACGAAGTAAACTGAACAAAACAATAAATGAACAACGACCGTGACGCTATATACGAAATGAATAATCGTGCTGACACAAACACTACACATAGACAATCACCCACAACCCACAATGACAAAACAGGCTACCTAAATATGGTTCCCAATCAGAGACAATGACTAACACCTGCCTCTGATTGAGAACCATATCAGGCCAAACACAGAAACAGACAAACTAGACATACAACATAGAATGCCCACTCAGATCACACCCTGACCAAACAAAACATATAAACATACAAAGCAAACTATGGTCAGGGCGTGACACCTGCTCCAAAACCGCCATAAAAAAAGCCAGACTACGGTTTGCAATTCACATGGGGACAAAGATAGTACTTTTTGGAGAAATGTCCTCTGGTCTGATGAAACAAAAATAGAACTGTTTGGACATAATGACCATTGTTATGTTTGGAGGAAAAAGGGTGAGGCTTGCAAGCTGAAGAACACAAATTGTGAGGGTGCTTTGCTACAAAAGGGACTGGTGCACTTCACAAAATAGGTGGCATCATGAGGGAGGGAAATTATGTGGATATATCGAAGCAACATCTCAAGACATCAGTCAGGAAGTTAAAGCTTGGTTGCAAATGGGTCTTCCAAATGGACAATGACCCCAAGCATATTTCCAAAGTTGTGGCAAAATGGCTCAAGGACAACAAAGTCAAGGTTTTAGAGTGGCCATCACAAACCCTGACCTCAATCCCATAGAAAATTTGTGGGCAGAACTGCAAAAGTGTGTGCGAGCAAAGAGGCCTACAAACCTGACTCAGTTACACCAGCTCTGTCAGGAGGAATGGGCCAAAATTCACCCAACTTATTGTGGGAAGCTTGTGGAAAGCTACCTGAAACGTTTGACCCAAGTTAAACTATTTAAATGCAATGTGACCAAATACTAATTGAGTGTATGTAAACCGACTGGAAATGTGATGAAAGAAATAAAAGCTGAAATAAATCATTCTCTACTATTATTCTGGCATTTCACATTCTTAAAATAAAGTGGTGATCCTAACTGACCTAAGACAGGGAATGATTACTAGGATTAAATAGGAATTGTGAAAAACTGAGTTTAAATGTAATTGGATAAGGTGTATGTAAACTTCCGACTTCAACTATATAATCCACCTAAACTTGGCCTATCTGAAATATGAAAATTATCAATGAAATGATCAGCCTATTGTTCTGGCAAAGATGAGTCTGTACCCTGATGAAGACAGCTTGTCTGTCGAAACGTTGGACATAAAAATGTTTTTGCATCTGATCTCCTAGATGTGCGTGCGGCTCTCCTTCATTTTTCAAAGATGAGCCTGTAGCAGATTGATTAATGTAAGTAGAAAAATTAAGTTATTTCTTTCTGGTCACTAATCTGGATATGTGCGCCTGCCTTTGAGCGCAATGTTGATGACTGGTCTTTGGTTAACAGTCAGGACGCTCAATTTTTGGGAACTGAAGCACAGATTACAATCATTTGGTGCAATGCCATAGGCTTAGGATAGTGACCAGTTCGAATAACCAAGGGTATGAATATAAAATACAAACGGTAGTCTGTAATTTTTCCATTTCAGTTTCACACAAAAACCTTCTCAGTGTGCTACTATAGCTCACACAACCTGTGTTGATTGACGGTTTGCTGGTACAATCAGATGGACGAGTGTGCATTTCACTAGCAAATCTTTTTTGTTGTTGTAGCAAGTGCGATACTGAATGCGTGACACAGAACAAGTGACCAAACATTACAAAACCTGGCCAGATAAGTTATCAGTCTCAAGTCTAAGTCAAATTCCAAGTCTTGAGGCTCCAAGTCGAAGTCAAGTCTCAAGTTGTTTTATTTTCTATGAAGTTGACTCTCAAGTCATCAAATCTGTGACTTAAACCTGACTCGAATTCCTGTCATGTGACTCGAGTCCACCCCTCTGGTTTTGTGTGTGTATTCTGTCATAGGTCTCCACAATGCAACTACTAGGGTCTGTGTGGGTGTATTCTCATAGGTCCCCATGAAGCTTATCTCTCTCTCTCTCTCTCTCTCTCTCTCTCTCTCTCAGTGTGTGTGTGTGTGTGTGTGTGTGTGTGTGTGTGTGTGTGTGTGGCATTACCTTGAAGGATTGAACAAAGGTCCAGAGCAGGATGCGGATGGTTTCTCCCTGCCGGAGCAGTTTGATGAGCCTGGCAGCCCTGAACAGTCTCAGGAAACTCAAGTTGATGAAGTTATTCTACAACACCCACAGTATGACCAGACACACGAGTAAGAGAGAGAGCGAGAGAGAGAGAGAGAGAGAGAGAGAGAGAGAGAAAGAGAGAGAGAGAGAAAGACATAGAGGTAGAAAGAGAGAAATGGGAGGGGTGAGGGGTAGAAAGAAGGATAGATGGAAAAAGGGGGAAGAGAGGGATGGAAAGAAAGAGGCAGAGACAAATAGAGGGAGAGAAGTGTGGAGAAAAGGAGGTACAGGGTAGAGAGGAGAAGCTTATCACTTGCCATGCAATGTTAGATAACTATTTCCTGTCTTAAAACAAACCAAACCATAAAAGCAGGGGAAAAGTTCAAAACCAAACTGAGGAAGATTCAAAACCAACAGAAAAGCAACCAAACAGAACTGGAATCAAATGCAAACCAAACCAAAAAAATGCAAGGCTTGTAACAGGCTCGGGCATATCCAAGGAGTTAGAAGAAGGGAATCGATGTAGGGGAAAGGAAAATCATATGTTTTCAAAACCTAACCATTGTCAACCAATTGGGGCAGTAAGTAGTAGCAGTAGGTACAACGTAGTAGTAGTAGTACTAGTTTGTAGTAGTAGTAGTAGTTGGTTGAAGTGGTGGTAGTAGTAGTACTAGTATTAGTAGTAGTAGTAGTAGCTTGAAGTAGTAGTAATAGTTGGTAGTACTGGTAGTAGTAGTAGTAGTTTGTAGTAATAGTAGTAGTAGTACTAGTTTGTAGTAGTAGTAGTTGGTTGTAGTGGTGGTAGTAGTAGTACTAGTATTAGTAGTAGTAGTAGCTTGAAGTAGTAGTAGTAGTTGGTAGTAGTGGTAGTAGTAGTCGAAGTAGTTTGTAGCTGGTAGTAGTGGTAGTAGTAATAGTAGTAGTTTGTAGTAGTAGTAGTAGGTCCCCACAATGCTCAGATTTAATGGCGCAGGAGGGGATGGCTCCTAATCAACTGTGCTATTTTTTTTTTCTCATTGTTTGTAACTCATTTTGTACATAATTTGTTGCTACCGTCTCTAATGACCAAAAAGAGCTTCTAGACATCAGTACAACGATTACTCACCTCGAACTGAAGAAAGATTTTTTCTGCTTTGTCAAGACAATGCCCAAATCCCCGTCATCAGTGTGAAGAAAAGACAGAGAAAAGGGGGAGGAGGGCAAGGTGCCTTGTAAGAATTTGCCGAAAAGTAGATAAACCACCGCTACCCTCCATATTATTGGTCAGCATGCAATCATTGGAAAACAAACGGGACAATCTAAGATTAAGACTATCCTACCAACGGCACATTAAAACTATAATATCTTATGTTTCACCGAGGCGTGGCTGAATGACGAAACGTATAATATAGAGCTGGATGGATTCTCCATGCATTGGCAGGACAGAGCAGCTACGTTTGGTAAGACGAGGGGCGGAGGTGTATACTTGTCAATAACTGCTGGTGCGCGATGTCTAATATTAAAGAAGTCTCAAGGTAGTGCACGCCTGAGATAGAATACCTCGTGATAAGCAGTAGACCACACTATCTACCAAGAGAGTTCTCATCTATTTTATTCGTAGCTGTCTATTTACCATCACAAACTGATGCTGGCACTAAGACCACACTCAGCGAGCTGTATAAGGCCATAAGCAAAAAAGAAAATGCTCATCCAGAAGCGGCGCTCCTAGTGGCCGGGGACTTTAAAGCAGGCAAACTTAAAACGGTTTAACCTAATTTCTACCAGCATGTTAAATGTACAACCAGAGGAAAAAAACTCTAGACCACCTTTACTCCACACACAGAGATGCATAGAAAGCTCTCCCTCGCCATCCATTTGGCAAATCTGACCATAATTCTATCCTCCTGATTCCTGCTTACAAGCAAAAACTAAAGCAGGAAGTACCAGTCACTCGCTCAATAAGGAAGTGGTCAGATGATGTGGATGATACGCTACAGGACTGTTTTACTAGCACAGACTGGAATATGTTCCGGGATTCATCCAATGGCATTGAGGAGTACACCTTAGTCTCCAGCTTCATCAATAAGTGCATCGACGACGACATCCCCACAGTGACCGTACGTACATTTCCCAATCAGAAGCCAAGGATTACAGGCAACATCCGCACTGAGCTAAAGGCTAGAGCTGCCGCTTTCAAGGAGCGGGACACTTATCCAGACGCTTATAAGAAATCCCCGCTATGCCCTCAAACGAACCATCAAACAGGCAAAGTGGAAGTACAAAATTGAATCCTACTACACCGGCTCTGATGCTCATCGGATGTGACAGGGCTTGAAAAATATTACAGACTACAAAGGGAAACCCAGCCGCAAGCTGCCCAGTTACGCGAGCCTACCAGACGAGCTAAATGCCTTTTATGCTCGCTTTGAGTTAAGCAACACTGAAGCATGACTGAGAGCACCAGATGTTCCAGACAACTGTGGGATCATACTTTCCGCAGCTGATTTGAGTAAGACCTTTAAACAGGGCAACATTCACAATTACCTCAACTAACCTGTACTCCCGCACATTGACTCGGTACCAGTACCCCCTGTATATAGCCTCTTTATTGTTATGTAATTTTCTTTACTTATTTTTATTTTTTTTACTTTAGTTTATTTAGTAAATATTTTCTTAACTCTATTTGAACAGCATTGTTGGTCAAGGGCTTGTAAGTAAGCATTTCACGGTATTCAGTGCATGTTTTTAATTTTAATTGTATTTATTTAACCTTTATTTAACTAGGCAAGTCAGTTAAGAACAAATTCTTATTTACAATGACGGCCTACCCGGGAACCGTGGGTTAACTGCAACCTTTCGGTAACTGGCCCAACACTCTAACCACTAGGCTACCTGCTGCCCCCCACATGAGGATACTTGCCGCATGTGACAAATTAAATTGGATTTGATTTGAGTAGTAGTGGTAGTAGTAGCAGTAGTATGAGTAGTAGTAGTAGTAGTAGCAGTACTAGCAGTAGTAGTAGTAGTAAATAGTAATAGTAGTAGTAATAGTAGCAGCAGTAGTAGTAGTTGGTAGTAGTAGTAGTTAGTAGTAGTAGTAGTAGTAGATAGTAGTAGTAGTAGGAGTAGTGGTAGTGGGTGCAGGGAACCGTTTTTATTGTAAATACAACCAAATGCACTGATCCTCAAGGCAAACGCACCACCGCACAATATGGAGCTAGCTAGATCACAGCAAGTTAACCACGTGTCAACGCAACGCAGCAAAGCTGACAGCTCTCCTCCACAAGGGATTGGCTCGTTTTAGTCCTGTGACACTATAAAGTCAGGTTCGATTCCATTTCAGTTCACTCAATTCAGGGGATAAAATGAGACAACATTTAATTAATAAAATTGAAAATTGTCCACGGTTGCTTTAAGAAGACTCCTGAATTTCAAGTCCCCTCCTGAAATAACAGTATTTACATGGAATTGAAGCCAACCTTTTTTTGCGTCACAGTCAGAGAAAGGGAAGGGGGAATGGGGTTCTGAGTTGAAGGACAAATTGCAAATATATTGATGATATTTTGAAATATAATTGTTACAAAGTTCTAATGTTGATTTAATAGTGATAGCATTACTATAACTCCATATTCATAGGGCAAATCATACGACTTCGTCTTGCTCAAATTATTACACACTTAATGGTGAAAGCATTTGTAAAAACCACTACAGAAATAAAACTGTACTTGATCACTGTAAACTATGTGTGTGATGCTCACTGTCCTATTTGATTACTGTAAACTATGTGTGTGATGCTCACTGTCCTATTTGATTACTGTAAACTATGTGTGTGATGCTCACTGTCCTATTTGATTACTGTAAACTATGTTAGTGATGCTCACTGTCCTATGATGTGCATGGTCCTTCAACCCTCTACCAAGGGAAGGGTTCTGGGTTAGAGAGGGCTTGGCAGTAGGCACATTCAGCTCCCATCAAGAGCATGTTCACTATGGCATTGCAACACAAGCCTATGTGCATGTATTTATTAGGCTATGTACTGTTGTGTGTGTGTCTATGTGTGTGTAGGTCAGTGTCCATGTATGTCTGGGTGTGTTTAACTTATGTGTCTATGAGTAGTATAGGTGTGTGCCATCCCTGCCAGAGACATGCAGTGGGGCAGCATGCACCGTAGCCCGGTCCACCATGGGTGAAGCTTTAGACCCAGTCACTCTGTGCACTCCTGTCACACCTTACTCCCCTGGCTCTCACAGACACTAGCGTGTGTGTGTGTGTGTGTGTGTGTGTGTGTGTGTGTGTGTGTGTGTGTGTGTGTGTGTGTGTGTGTGTGTGTGTGTGTGTGTGTGTGTGTGTGTGTGTGTGTGTGTGTGTGATTGCTTTTAAGGAATGTAAGCAGTGGTGCATGTCTAGTGATTGTGAGAGTATTGTCCAGGCTGTGTCCTAATGGGCTTGACCAGCTTCCGTTCCTTTCCTACATTACCACAGATCTGATAGAATACTTTTACAACACATTTGTTCTTCCTTCCCTCCTTGAAATAATCACTGATTGAACATGATCAGATTAGCGAGAGCAGGAGTTCCACCACATAGCTACATAAAGGTAACTGCCAAAATAGAGGAAACACCAACGTAAAGCGTTGTAGTGGGGTGTTGGGCCACCACGAGCTGACAGAACAGCTTCAATGTGCCTTGGCATAGATTCTACAAGTTTCTGGAACTCTATTGGAGGGATGCAATGCCATTCTTCCATGAGAAAATTCCTTTACTCCTGTCTCAGGCGTCGCTCCATTTTCATGCTAAACAAACCATTAAGTGACCACTCGTGCCCTGTGGATGGGGGTATTGTCATCCTGGAAGAGGTCACTCCCATCAAGACAGAAAGGTTGAAGGGGATCATTCAGAAAGGCTGTGTATTTATTGCCGTTTACCTTGCCCTCTAAAGGGATGAGTGGACCATGCCAGGAAAAGGCACCCCACACCATAACAGAGCTGCCAGAAGCCTCATTTACTCAAGTGTTTCCTTTATTTTGGATCAGATCAGTCAGATCAGAGCTGTGATCACTTCAAGGAAGGGAGGAAGGAAGGATGCATTTGAACAGTATTAAATCAGAACCTGAAGGGTATTAGGACAATGACTACTAGCCAATTCCAAATGGACCTGAAGCCCCTCTAGGTCTATCACGTGTAGATCTGAAAGCATTGGATTGGTATCAGTAATTTGACAACGAACCCATCCAGATAGGCTAGGTGGAATATTAGCTAAATCCTATCTGATCCTTTTAGATCTATACAAGGGGTAGTCCATTTGGGATTGGTCGAATGTCTCTGTCCGGTGACTGGGAGCAGGAGGTCAGTCGAGTCATCTTGTCAAACCTGGGTCAGAGATCAAAGGCCAGGGGTCACTGCCAGGGTGAGGAGTCGAGCAACATGCATCACCACAGCCACACCAGGAAATGGATGCAGTAATTAAAGTATCTCCAAAAAAGTACAAACCATCTACATGTGGATGTTGCAGATGACATGGTTTATAGCGGCATTTTTGGAGGTTGATTTAACAAAGAGTGCGATTGGCCAGGCCAGGTTTCATGGATGGACACATAGTGCATTTTGATTGGATGAATTCGTCAGAAGGGAGAGGGACGAAGTAGTTGCCATTAAGTAGCGTAGAGTTAAAGAAAGCATGTAAAAAAAGATAAAACAGGAAATGAATTGTCATTATGTACACTCATTATTACTGAGTTCAGTTCAGTCATAACACTGCCTCCATACATACAACAATTCAGTCATAACACTGCCTCCATACATACAACAGTTCAGTCATAACACTGCCTCCATACATACAACAGTTCAGTCATAACATTGCCTCCATACATTCAACAGTTCAGTCATAACACTGCCTCTATACATACAACAGTTCAGTCATAACACTGCCTCCATACATACAACAGTTCAGTCATTACACTGCCTCCATACATTCAACAGCAGGGATATCAACGACTAGGAAACAGATGAAGTTCAAAAAATATATTATGAGATTACTCCTAACATGAGATTACTCCTAACATGAGATTACTTTTAACATCCAAGCTAACAAGCTTCCATTGGACTGCGAGGAAAATTAACATGATTGTCAAGTCGTGTTTGAATCAGCGCAATGGCAGCTAAAGCTTTAATTTGAGCTGACCCAAATTAAAGGCTGCTTTGATGGACTACCACTGGACTGATCCAAGAACAGGGCTTGCTTTTTCATGTTCAAAGGTCCCTCTTGATCAAATGGTGTCTCGGACTGGTCTGAGGTCAGTTTAGAGAAGAGGAACCAATTCCACCTGATTCTTCTGCCATTAACATCAACTGCCAGTAACACCTGGTAGGGTGGTTTATGGAGCATAGTTGGGGACAGGAGTATTTCCTCACCATAAGAACTGACACGAAAAACGAGGGTCTAGTTCAAGTCATGTAGTCAGGAAAACCTCTTGCCACTACTAAGATATTATGTAATCATAATATACATGATATAACATTATGTCAAAATACTATACCCATTGAAATAAAATCTTATTTAATGTCTATGATTATGCCTGTGGTCACCAACCTTTGTCATGCAGAGCTACATGATGTTCAAGCTTTTGTTCCAGCCCAGCAGTAACACACCTGATTCAACCAATCAACCAATCAATGTCCCGATGAGGAGTTAAAGGTTTAATCAGATCTGTTGGTGCTGGGCTGGTTATAAAACATATAGCTCTCCAGGACCTGGGTTGATAGAGTTGAGGTGTTTTTACTGGAAACAAAGGTATAGCTGTCAGGACTGTCTCAGAGACACACAACATTCAAAAACAACATTCATATTTCATAATATGGTTTATAAAGGCATTACAACACATAAACACTCTCATGCATGCACGCACGAACACGCGCACACACCACATTACCTGCCTGAATAACTAGTGTGTCTACCTCATTGGCTATCATTTTTCACTATCCAACTGGTTGCTAAGTGGATGCCTGGCTAGAGGAACAGTCCGATTGGCCAGATTGTTTTGAGGATGGTTATTTGATTGGCTGTCAGGTTGCCTAGCAGATCAGTAGAGTAGTCTGTGTGTGTACGTGCATGTGTGAGTGTGTGTGTGTGCGTGTGCGTGTGCGTGTGCGTGTGTGTGTGTGTGAGTGTTAGTCTCCTGAGTATTGTCAGTGGTGGCTGGGCTACCATGATCCAGGTCTCTGTGCTCTGCTCTCCACCAACTGGGACAATTATGTAAGGCTTTCAAAATATGCTCATGCTTCACTGAGCAATGTAAGATCCTGTACACTACAGTCTCTGCCTTTCTCTCTGCTTCTCTATGTGCCCCTGCTCTCTTTCTATCTGCCCCCCCCCTCTCTCTCTCTCTCTACCTGTCTCACTCTCACTACCTCTCTTTCTCTCTCTCTGCCTGTCTCACTCTCTCTACCTCTCTCTTCCCCTTACTCTCTCTCTCACACTCTCTCTCCCCCTTACTCTCTCTCTCTCTGCCTCTCTCTCTCTAACTACCTCTCTCTCTCTCTCTCTACCTCTCTCTCTCTCCCACTCATACCACTGAACTTGCTGACACACCATTTCCCTTTCCCACTGTTAATTCCCCTGCCTCCTCACTTACCCCGAGCTCAGTCACTAAAATATCTGTAATGCTGCCCAGGACTGTCACACAGTCAAAAATGTTCCAGGCATCTTTGAAGTAATTCTGTGGGCAGAAGAGAAAGAGGGAGGGGGAAGGGAGGGAAACAAAGAAAGAGTAGGAAGAAAGGAAAGAGATTGAGGAGAGAAAGGATAAAAAAGTTGAGTCGGTGTCAGACGGCAACAGGCCATAGATTAGACGAGATAAAATGAACGTCAGTTATGCCATATTGAAGTCATTCCAGCAACATATATGACTAGAGTCTGATAGAAAGAGAGTTAGTTGGTTGGATTGTTGGTTGGTTGGTTGGTTGGTTGGCTGGCTGGTTGGCTGGTTGGTTGGCTGGTTGGTTGGCTGGTTGGTTGGCTGGTTGGCTGGTTGGTTGGTTGGTTGGTTGAAAAAGAGAAGGGATCACAGGATTGTGGTACGTACTGTATTGTGACTGCTGCTGCAGTATAAGCCCTTTGTTGGGTGCCATGCATAAGCCTGCAGCCAAACTGTGCATTAGGACAGAACTAATTAAAACACCATACTCTCTGTGCATTAGGACAGAACTAATTAAAACACCATATTCTCTGTGCATTAGGACAGAACATACTCTCTGTGCATTAGGACATAACTAATTAAAACACCATACTCTCTGTGCATTAGGACAGAACTAAATAAAACACCATACTCTCTGTGCATTAGGACAGAACTAATTAAAACACCATACTCTCTGTGCATTAGGACAGAACATACTCTCTGTGCATTAGGACAGAACTAATTAAAACACCATACTCTCTGTGCATTAGGACAGAACTAATTAAAACATCATACTCTCTGTGCATTAGGACATAACTAATTATGACACCATACTCTCTGTGCATAAGGACATAACTAATTAAAACACCATACTCTCTGTGCATTAGGACAGAACTAATTAAAACACCATACACTCTGTGCATTAGGACAGAACTAAATAAAACACCATATTCTCTATGCATTAGGACAGAACTAATTAAAACACCATACTCTCTGTGCATTAGGACAGAACTAATTAAAACGCCATACTCTATGTGCATTATGACAAAACTAATTAAAACACCATACTCTCTGTGCATTAGGACAGAACTAATTAAAACACCATACTCTCTGTGCATTAGGACAGAACATACTCTCTGTGCATTAGGACAGAACTATTTAAAACACCATACTCTCTGTGCATTAGGACAGAACATACTCTCTGTGCATTAGGACAGAACTAAATAAAACACCATATTCTCTGTGCATTAGGAAATAACTAAATAAAACACCATACTCTCTGTGCATTAGGACAGAACTAATTAAAACACCATACTCTCTGTGCATTAGGACAGAACTAAATAAAACACCATGTTCTCTGTGCATTAGGACAGAACATACTCGCTGTGCATTAGGACAGAACCACATAAAACACCATACTCTCTATGCATTAGGACAGAACTAATTAAAACACCATATTCTCTGTGCATTAGGACAGAACATACTCTCTGTGCATTAGGACAGAACTATTTAAAACACCATACTCTCTGTGCATTAGGACAGAACTATTTAAAACACCATACTCTCTGTGCATTAGGACAGAACTATTTAAAACACCATACTCTCTGTGCATTAGGACATAACTAATTAAAACGCCATACTCTCTGTGCATTAGGACAGAACATACTCTCTGTGCATTAGGACAGAACATACTCTCTGTGCATTAGGACAGAACTAATTAAAACATCATACTCTCTGTGTATTAGGACAGAACCACATAAAACACCATACTCTCTGTGCATTAGGACAGAACTAAATAAAACACCATACTCTCTGTGCATTAGGACAGAACTAAATAAAACACCATATTCTCTGTGCATTAGGAAATAACTAAATAAAACACCATATTCTCTATGCATTAGGACAGAACTAATTAAAACACCATACTCTCTGTGCATTAGGACAGAACATACTCTCTGTGCATTAGGACAGAACTAATTAAAACGCCATACACTATGTGCATTAGGACAGAACTAATTAAAACACCATACTCTCTGTGCATTAGGACAGAACTAATTAAAACGCCATACTCTATGTGCATTAGGACAGAACTAATTAAAACACCATACTATCTGTGCATTAGGACAGAACATACTCTCTGTGCATTAGGACAGAACTAATTAAAACGCCATACTCTATTTGCATTAGGACAGAACTAATTAAAACACCATACTCTCTGTGCATTAGGACAGAACCACATAAAACACCATACTCTCTATGCATTAGGACAGAACTAAATAAAACACCATATTCTCTGTGCATTAGGACAGAACCACATAAATCACCATACTCTCTATGCATTAGGACAGAACTAAATAAAACACCATACTCTCTGTGCATTAGGACAGAACTAATTAAAACACCATACTATCTGTGCATTAGGACAGAACATACTCTCTGTGCATTAGGACAGAACCACATAAAACACCATACTCTCTATGCATTAGGACAGAACTAAATAAAACACCATACTCTCTGTGCATTAGGACAGAACTAAATAAAACACCATATTCTCTATGCATTAGGACAGAACATACTCTCTGTGCATTAGGACAGAACATACTCTCTGTGCATTAGGACAGAACTAATTAAAACGCCATACTCTATGTGCATTAGGACAGAACTAATTAAAACACCATACTCTATGTGCATTAGGACAGAACATACTCTCTGTGCATTAGGACAGAACCACATAAAACACCATACTCTCTATGCATTAGGACAGAACTAAATAAAACACCATACTCTCTGTGCATTAGGACAGAACTAAATAAAACACCATACTCTCTGTGCATTAGGACAGAACATACTCTCTGTGCATTAGGAAATAACTAAATAAAACACCATACTCTCTGTGCATTAGGACAGAACTAAATAAAACCCCATACTCTCTGTGCATTAGGACAGAACTAAATAAAACACCATACTCTCTGTGCATTAGGACAGAACATACTCTCTGTGCATTAGGACAGAAACACATAAAACACCATACTCTCTATGCATTAGGACAGAACTAAATAAAACATCATACTCTCTGTGCATTAGGACAGAACATACTCTCTGTGCAATTGGACAGAACTAAATAAAACATCATACTCTCTGTGCATTAGGACAGAACTAAATAAAACACCATACTCTCTGTGCATTAGAACAGAACATACTCTCTGTGCATTAGGACAGAACCACATAAAACACCATACTCTCTATGCATTAGGACAGAACTAAATAAAACACCATATTCTCTGTGCATTAGGACAGAACTAATTAAAACACCATACTCTCTGTGCATTAGGACAGAACATACTCTCTGTGCATTAGGACAGAACTAAATAAAACACCATACTCTCTGTGCATTAGGACAGAACCACATAAAACACCATACTCTCTATGCATTAGGACAGAACTAAATAAAACACCATACTCTCTGTGCATTAGGAAATAACTAAATAAAACACCATATTCTCTGTGCATTAGGACAGAACTAATTAAAACACCATATTCTCTATGCATTAGGACAGAACTAATTAAAACACCATACTCTCTGTGCATTAGGACATAACTAAATAAAACACCATATTCTCTATGCATTAGGACAGAACCACATAAAACACCATACTCTCTGTGCATTAGGACAGAACCACATAAAACACCATACTCTCTGTGCATTAGGACAGAACTAAATAAAACACCATACTCTCTGTGCATTAGGACAGAACATACTCTCTGTGCATTAGGACAGAACTAAATAAAACACCATATTCTCTATGCATTAGGACAGAACTAATTAAAACACCATATTCTCTGTGCATTAGGACAGAACCACATAAATCACCATACTCTCTATGCATTAGGACAGAACTAAATAAAACACCATACTCTCTGTGCATTAGGACAGAACTAATTAAAACACCATACTATCTGTGCATTGGGACAGAACATACTCTCTGTGCATTAGGACAGAACTAATTAAAACGCCATACTCTATGTGCATTAGGACAGAACTAATTAAAACACCATACTCTCTGTGCATTAGGACAGAACATACTCTCTGTGCATTAGGACAGAACCACATAAAACACCATACTCTCTATGCATTAGGACAGAACTAAATAAAACACCATACTCTCTGTGCATTAGGACAGAACTAAATAAAACACCATATTCTCTATGCATTAGGACAGAACATACTCTCTGTGCATTAGGACAGAACATACTCTCTGTGCATTAGGACAGAACTAATTAAAACGCCATACTCTATGTGCATTAGGACAGAACTAATTAAAACACCATACTCTATGTGCATTAGGACAGAACATACTCTCTGTGCATTAGGACAGAACCACATAAAACACCATACTCTCTATGCATTAGGACAGAACTAAATAAAACACCATACTCTCTGTGCATTAGGACAGAACTAAATAAAACACCATACTCTCTGTGCATTAGGACAGAACATACTCTCTGTGCATTAGGAAATAACTAAATAAAACACCATACTCTCTGTGCATTAGGACAGAACTAAATAAAACCCCATACTCTCTGTGCATTAGGACAGAACTAAATAAAACACCATACTCTCTGTGCATTAGGACAGAACATACTCTCTGTGCATTAGGTCAGAAACACATAAAACACCATACTCTCTATGCATTAGGACAGAACTAAATAAAACATCATACTCTCTGTGCATTAGGACAGAACATACTCTCTGTGCATTAGGACAGAACTAAATAAAACATCATACTCTCTGTGCATTAGGACAGAACTAAATAAAACACCATACTCTCTGTGCATTAGAACAGAACATACTCTCTGTGCATTAGGACAGAACCACATAAAACACCATACTCTCTATGCATTAGGACAGAACTAAATAAAACACCATATTCTCTGTGCATTAGGACAGAACTAATTAAAACACCATACTATCTGTGCATTGGGACAGAACATACTCTCTGTGCATTAGGACAGAACATACTCTCTGTGCATTAGGACAGAACTAAATAAAACACCATATTCTCTATGCATTAGGACAGAACTAATTAAAACACCATATTCTCTGTGCATTAGGACAGAACCACATAAATCACCATACTCTCTATGCATTAGGACAGAACTAAATAAAACACCATACTCTCTGTGCATTAGGACAGAACTAATTAAAACACCATACTATCTGTGCATTGGGACAGAACATACTCTCTGTGCATTAGGACAGAACTAATTAAAACGCCATACTCTATGTGCATTAGGACAGAACTAATTAAAACACCATACTCTCTGTGCATTAGGACAGAACATACTCTCTGTGCATTAGGACAGAACCACATAAAACACCATACTCTCTATGCATTAGGACAGAACTAAATAAAACACCATACTCTCTGTGCATTAGGACAGAACTAAATAAAACACCATATTCTCTATGCATTAGGACAGAACATACTCTCTGTGCATTAGGACAGAACATACTCTCTGTGCATTAGGACAGAACTAATTAAAACGCCATACTCTATGTGCATTAGGACAGAACTAATTAAAACACCATACTCTATGTGCATTAGGACAGAACATACTCTCTGTGCATTAGGACAGAACCACATAAAACACCATACTCTCTATGCATTAGGACAGAACTAAATAAAACACCATACTCTCTGTGCATTAGGACAGAACTAAATAAAACACCATACTCTCTGTGCATTAGGACAGAACATACTCTCTGTGCATTAGGAAATAACTAAATAAAACACCATACTCTCTGTGCATTAGGACAGAACTAAATAAAACCCCATACTCTCTGTGCATTAGGACAGAACTAAATAAAACACCATACTCTCTGTGCATTAGGACAGAACATACTCTCTGTGCATTAGGACAGAAACACATAAAACACCATACTCTCTATGCATTAGGACAGAACTAAATAAAACATCATACTCTCTGTGCATTAGGACAGAACATACTCTCTGTGCATTAGGACAGAACTAAATAAAACATCATACTCTCTGTGCATTAGGACAGAACTAAATAAAACACCATACTCTCTGTGCATTAGGACAGAACTAAATAAAACCCCATACTCTCTGTGCATTAGGACAGAACTAAATAAAACACCATACTCTCTGTGCATTAGGACAGAACATACTCTCTGTGCATTAGGTCAGAAACACATAAAACACCATACTCTCTATGCATTAGGACAGAACTAAATAAAACATCATACTCTCTGTGCATTAGGACAGAACATACTCTCTGTGCATTAGGACAGAACTAAATAAAACATCATACTCTCTGTGCATTAGGACAGAACTAAATAAAACACCATACTCTCTGTGCATTAGAACAGAACATACTCTCTGTGCATTAGGACAGAACCACATAAAACACCATACTCTCTATGCATTAGGACAGAACTAAATAAAACACCATATTCTCTGTGCATTAGGACAGAACTAATTAAAACACCATACTCTCTGTGCATTAGGACAGAACATACTCTCTGTGCATTAGGACAGAACTAAATAAAACACCATACTCTCTGTGCATTAGGACAGAACCACATAAAACACCATACTCTCTATGCATTAGGACAGAACTAAATAAAACACCATACTCTCTGTGCATTAGGAAATAACTAAATAAAACACCATATTCTCTGTGCATTAGGACAGAACTAATTAAAACACCATATTCTCTATGCATTAGGACAGAACTAATTAAAACACAATACTCTCTGTGCATTAGGACATAACTAAATAAAACACCATATTCTCTATGCATTAGGACAGAACCACATAAAACACCATACTCTCTGTGCATTAGGACAGAACCACATAAAACACCATACTCTCTGTGCATTAGGACAGAACTAAATAAAACACCATACTCTCTGTGCATTAGGACAGAACATACTCTCTGTGCATTAGGACAGAACTAAATAAAACACCATATTCTCTATGCATTAGGACAGAACTAATTAAAACACCATATTCTCTGTGCATTAGGACAGAACTAAATAAAACACCATATTCTCTGTGCATTAGGACAGAACTAAATAAAACACCATACTCTCTGTGCATTAGGACATAACTAATTAAAACACCATACTCTCTATGCATTAGGACAGAACTAAATAAAACACCATACTCTCTGTGCATTAGGACAGAACCACATAAAACACCATACTCTCTATGCATTAGGACAGAACTAATTAAAACACCATACTCTCTGTGCATTAGGACAGAACATACTCTCTGTGCATTAGGACAGAACTATTTAAAACTCCATACTCTCTGTGCATTAGGACATAAATAATTAAAACACCATACTCTCTGTGCATTAGGACAGAACAAATTAAAACACCATACTCTGTGCATTAGGACAGAACTAATTAAAACACCATACTCTCTGTGCATTAGGACAGAACTAAATAAAACACCATATTCTCTGTGCATTAGGACAGAACTAAATAAAACACCATATTTTCTGTGCATTAGGACAGAACTAATTAAAACACCATACTCTCTGTGCATTAGGACAGAACTAATTAAAACATCATACTCTCTGTGCATTAGGACATAACTAAATAAAACATCATATTCTCTATGCATTAGGACAGAACTAATTAAAACACCATACTCTCTGTGCATTAGGACAGAACTAAATAAAACACCATATTCTCTGTGCATTAGGACAGAACTAATTAAAACACCATACTCTCTGTGCATTAGGACAGAACTAAATAAAACACCATATTCTCTGTGCATTAGGACAGAACTAATTAAAACACCATACTCTCTGTGCATTAGGACAGAACTAAATAAAACATCATATTCTCTGTGCATTAGGACAGAACTAATTAAAACACCATATTCTCTATGCATTAGGAAATAACTAAATAAAACACCATATTCTCTGTGCATTAGGAAATAACTAATTAAAACACCATACTCTCTGTGCATTAGGACAGAACATACTCTCTGTGCATTAGGACAGAACTATTTAAAACACCATACTCTCTGTGCATTAGGACATACATAATTAAAATACCATACTCTCTGTGCATTAGGACAGAACAAATTAAAACACCATACTATGTGCATTAGGACAGAACTAATTAAAACACCATACTCTCTGTGCATTAGGACAGAACTAAATAAAACACCATATTCTCTGTGCATTAGGACAGAACTAAATAAAACACCATATTCTCTGTGCATTAGGACAGAACTAATTAAAACACCATACTCTCTGTGCATTAGGACAGAACTAATTAAAACATCATACTCTCTGTGCATTAGGACAGAACTAATTAAAACACCATACTCTCTGTGCATTAGGACAGAACATACTCTCTGTGCATTAGGACAGAACTAAATAAAACACCATATTCTCTGTGCATTAGGAAATAACTAAATAAAACACCATATTCTCTATGCATTAGGACAGAACTAATTAAAACACCATACTCTCTGTGAATTAGGACAGAACTAATTAAAACACCATACTCTCTGTGCATTAGGACAGAACATACTCTCTGTGCATTAGGACAGAACTATTTAAAACACCATACTCTCTGTGCATTAGGACATAAATAATTAAAACACCATACTCTCTGTGCATTAGGACAGAACAAATTAAAACACCATACTCTGTGCATTAGGACAGAACTAATTAAAACACCATACTCTCTGTGCATTAGGACAGAACTAAATAAAACACCATACTCTCTGTGCATTAGGACAGAACATACTCTCTGTGCATTAGGACATAACTAAATAAAACACCATACTCTCTGTGCATTAGGACAGAACTAATTAAAACACCATACTCTCTGTGCATTAGGACAGAACCACATAAAACACCATACTCTCTGTGCATTAGGACAGAACTAATTAAAACACCATACTCTCTGTGCATTAGGACAGAACATACTCTCTGTGCATTAGGACAGAACCACATAAAACACCATACTCTCTATGCATTAGGACAGAACTAAATAAAACACCATACTCTCTGTGCATTAGGACAGAACTAAATAAAACACCATATTCTCTATGCATTAGGACAGAACATACTCTCTGTGCATTAGGACAGAACATACTCTCTGTGCATTAGGACAGAACTAATTAAAACGCCATACTCTATGTGCATTAGGACAGAACTAATTAAAACACCATACTCTATGTGCATTAGGACAGAACATACTCTCTGTGCATTAGGACAGAACCACATAAAACACCATACTCTCTATGCATTAGGACAGAACTAAATAAAACACCATACTCTCTGTGCATTAGGACAGAACTAAATAAAACACCATACTCTCTGTGCATTAGGACAGAACATACTCTCTGTGCATTAGGAAATAACTAAATAAAACACCATACTCTCTGTGCATTAGGACAGAACTAAATAAAACCCCATACTCTCTGTGCATTAGGACAGAACTAAATAAAACACCATACTCTCTGTGCATTAGGACAGAACATACTCTCTGTGCATTAGGACAGAAACACATAAAACACCATACTCTCTATGCATTAGGACAGAACTAAATAAAACATCATACTCTCTGTGCATTAGGACAGAACATACTCTCTGTGCATTAGGACAGAACTAAATAAAACATCATACTCTCTGTGCATTAGGACAGAACTAAATAAAACACCATACTCTCTGTGCATTAGAACAGAACATACTCTCTGTGCATTAGGACAGAACCACATAAAACACCATACTCTCTATGCATTACGACAGAACTAAATAAAACACCATATTCTCTGTGCATTAGGACAGAACTAATTAAAACACCATACTCTCTGTGCATTAGGACAGAACATACTCTCTGTGCATTAGGACAGAACTAAATAAAACACCATACTCTCTGTGCATTAGGACAGAACCACATAAAACACCATACTCTCTATGCATTAGGACAGAACTAAATAAAACACCATACTCTCTGTGCATTAGGAAATAACTAAATAAAACACCATATTCTCTGTGCATTAGGACAGAACTAATTAAAACACCATATTCTCTATGCATTAGGACAGAACTAATTAAAACACCATACTCTCTGTGCATTAGGACATAACTAAATAAAACACCATATTCTCTATGCATTAGGACAGAACCACATAAAACACCATACTCTCTGTGCATTAGGACAGAACCACATAAAACACCATACTCTCTGTGCATTAGGACAGAACTAAATAAAACACCATACTCTCTGTGCATTAGGACAGAACATACTCTCTGTGCATTAGGACAGAACTAAATAAAACACCATATTCTCTATGCATTAGGACAGAACTAATTAAAACACCATATTCTCTGTGCATTAGGACAGAACTAAATAAAACACCATATTCTCTGTGCATTAGGACAGAACTAAATAAAACACCATACTCTCTGTGCATTAGGACATAACTAATTAAAACACCATACTCTCTATGCATTAGGACAGAACTAAATAAAACACCATACTCTCTGTGCATTAGGAGAGAACCACATAAAACACCATACTCTCTATGCATTAGGACAGAACTAATTAAAACACCATACTCTCTGTGCATTAGGACAGAACATACTCTCTGTGCATTAGGACAGAACTATTTAAAACTCCATACTCTCTGTGCATTAGGACATAAATAATTAAAACACCATACTCTCTGTGCATTAGGACAGAACAAATTAAAACACCATACTCTGTGCATTAGGACAGAACTAATTAAAACACCATACTCTCTGTGCATTAGGACAGAACTAAATAAAACACCATATTCTCTGTGCATTAGGACAGAACTAAATAAAACACCATATTTTCTGTGCATTAGGACAGAACTAATTAAAACACCATACTCTCTGTGCATTAGGACAGAACTAATTAAAACATAATACTCTCTGTGCATTAGGACATAACTAAATAAAACATCATATTCTCTATGCATTAGGACAGAACTAATTAAAACACCATACTCTCTGTGCATTAGGACAGAACTAAATAAAACACCATATTCTCTGTGCATTAGGACAGAACTAATTAAAACACCATACTCTCTGTGCATTAGGACAGAACTAAATAAAACACCATATTCTCTGTGCATTAGGACAGAACTAATTAAAACACCATACTCTCTGTGCATTAGGACAGAACTAAATAAAACATCATATTCTCTGTGCATTAGGACAGAACTAATTAAAACACCATATTCTCTATGCATTAGGAAATAACTAAATAAAACACCATATTCTCTGTGCATTAGGAAATAACTAATTAAAACACCATACTCTCTGTGCATTAGGACAGAACATACTCTCTGTGCATTAGGACAGAACTATTTAAAACACCATACTCTCTGTGCATTAGGACATACATAATTAAAACACCATACTCTCTGTGCATTAGGACAGAACAAATTAAAACACCATACTATGTGCATTAGGACAGAACTAATTAAAACACCATACTCTCTGTGCATTAGGACAGAACTAAATAAAACACCATATTCTCTGTGCATTAGGACAGAACTAAATAAAACACCATATTCTCTGTGCATTAGGACAGAACTAATTAAAACACCATACTCTCTGTGCATTAGGACAGAACTAATTAAAACATCATACTCTCTGTGCATTAGGACAGAACTAATTAAAACACCATACTCTCTGTGCATTAGGACAGAACATACTCTCTGTGCATTAGGACAGAACTAAATAAAACACCATATTCTCTGTGCATTAGGAAATAACTAAATAAAACACCATATTCTCTATGCATTAGGACAGAACTAATTAAAACACCATACTCTCTGTGAATTAGGACAGAACTAATTAAAACACCATACTCTCTGTGCATTAGGACAGAACATACTCTCTGTGCATTAGGACAGAACTATTTAAAACACCATACTCTCTGTGCATTAGGACATAAATAATTAAAACACCATACTCTCTGTGCATTAGGACAGAACAAATTAAAACACCATACTCTGTGCATTAGGACAGAACTAATTAAAACACCATACTCTCTGTGCATTAGGACAGAACTAAATAAAACACCATACTCTCTGTGCATTAGGACAGAACATACTCTCTGTGCATTAGGACATAACTAAATAAAACACCATACTCTCTGTGCATTAGGACAGAACTAATTAAAACACCATACTCTCTGTGCATTAGGACAGAACCACATAAAACACCATACTCTCTGTGCATTAGGACAGAACTAATTAAAACACCATACTTTCTGTGCATTAGGACAGAACATACTCTCTGTGCATTAGGACATAACTAAATAAAACACCATACTCTCTGTGCATTAGGACAGAACTAATTAAAACACCATACTCTCTGTGCATTAGGACAGAACCACATAAAACACCATACTCTCTGTGCATTAGGACAGAACTAATTAAAACACCATACTCTCTGTGCATTAGGACAAAACATACTCTCTGTGCATTAGGACAGAACTATTTAAAACACCATACTCTCTTTGCATTACGACAGAAATAATTAAAACACCATACTCTCTGTGCATTAGGACAGAACTAATTAAAACACCATACTCTCTGTGTATTAGGACAGAACTAATTAAAACACCATACTCTCTGTGCATTAGGACAGAACTAAATAAAACACCATACTCTCTGTGCATTAGGACAGAACTAAATAAAACACCATACTCTCTGTGCATTAGGACAGAACTAATTAAAACACCATACTCTCTGTGCATTTTCACTAGGCATGTACAGTGGAGAGAACAAGTATTTGATACACTGCCGATTTTGCCGGTTTTCCTACTTACAAAGCATATAATGTTTATCATAGGTACACTTCAACTGTGAGAGACGGAATCTAAAACAAAAATCCAGTAAATTAAGAAATTCATTTGCATTTTATTGCATGACATAAGTATTTGATCACCTACCAACCAGTAAGAATTCCGGCTCTCAGAGAGCTGTTAGTTTTTTCTTTAAGAAGCCCTCCTGTTCTCCACTCATTACCTGTATTAACTGCACCTGTTTGAACTCGTTACCTGTATAAAAGACACCTGTCCACACACTCAATCAAACAGACTCCAACCTCTCCACAATGGCCAAGACCAGAGAGCTGTGTAAGGACATCAGGGATAAAATTGTAGACCTGCACAAGGCTGGGAAGGGCTACAGGACAATAGGCAAGCAGCTTGATGAGAAGGCAACAACTGTTGGCACAATTCTTAGAAAATGGAAGAAGTTCAAGATGACGGTCAATCACCCTCGGTCTGGGGCTCCATGCAAGATCTCACCTCGTGGGGCATCAATGATCATGAGGAAGGTGAGGGATCAGCCCAGAACTACACGGCAGGACCTGGTCAATGACCTGAAGAGAGCTGGGACCACAGTCTCAAAGAAAACCATTAGTAACACACTACGCCGTCATGGATTAAAATCCTGCAGCGCACGCAAGGTCCCCCTGCTCAAACCAGCGCATGTCCAGGTCCGTCTGAAGTGTCCCTATGACCATCTGGATGATCCAGAGGAGGAATGGAAGAAGGTCATGTGGTCTGATGAGACAAAAATGTAGCTTTTTGGTCTAAACTCCACTCACCGTGTTTGGATGAAGAAAAAGGATGAGCACAACCCCAAGAACAACATCCCAACCGTGAAGCATGGAGGTGGAAACATCATTCTTTGGGGATGCTTTACTGCAAAGGGGACTGGACGACTGCACCGTATTGAGGGGAGGATGGATGGGGCCCTGTATCGCAAAATCTTGGCCAACAACCTCCTTCCCTCAGTAAGAGCACTGAAGATGGGTCATGGCTGGATCTTCCAGCACGACCCAAAACACACAGCCAGGGCAACTAAGTAGTGGCTCCGTAAGAAGCATCTCAAGGTCCTGTAGTGGCCTAGCTAGTCTCCAGACCTAAACCCAATAGAAAATCTTTGAAGGGAGCTGAAAGTCCGTATTGCCCAGCGACAGCCCCGCTACCTGAAGGATCTGGAGAAGGTCTGTATGGAGGATTGGGCCAAAATCCCTGCTGCAGTGTGTGCAAACCTGGTCAAGAACTACAGGAAACGTATGATCTCTGTAATTGCAAACAAAGGTTTCTGTACCAAATATTAAGTTCTGCTTTTCCTATGTATCAAATACTTATGTCATGCAATAAAATGCTAATTTTCTGGATTTTTGTTTTAGATTCCGTCTCTCACAGTTGAAGTGTACCTATGATAAAAATTACAGACCTCTACATGCTTTGTAAGTAGGAACACCTGCAAAATCGACAGTGTTTCAAATACTTGTTCTCCCTACTGTATGTCTGTGTGTGTATTTATATGTGTTCGTATTTACCTGTGTGTGTCCTCTTTGTTCCTGTTCCACTAAATCTTTACCATCCCTAAAATCCCTGACTCTCCTTTTTATTAGTCTCTCTCTCTCTCTCTCTCTCTCTCTCTCTCTCTCTCTCTCTCTCTCTCTCTCTCTCTCTCTCTCTCTCCCTCTCTCTCTCCCTCTGCATGTTGGGAGTGTTTGGTGCATGCTGGGAATTGTATGAGCGAGTGCGAGTGTTGTCTGGAGTTTCCTTTTCTTGGTGGTTTGCCTTTTTCTATGCATGATTAATGTTATTAATGTTTTTATTTTTGTGGTAGTATTAAGTATATTGTATTATTCGGAATTGCCCTGGTTTTGGAGGGGATGGTGACCCACATGGGGACGTCGCCCCTGTCACTTCGGCACGGCTTTAGGTGTGTTACTGAAGCTACTGTCACGGTGGAGGAGTTTCTGGCCGCCGTAGGAGAGAAGGTAGGATACGAGAATGTTGCTTATGCGTCACGGATGAATAAAGCGGTGGTGGTTTTTCTTAAAGAAGAGTGTCTTGTAGATCGTATGGTTGAGTATGGCGTACTTCTTAAAGCTATGTTTATTCAAGTTACGCAGCTTTTTTCTCCGCCAACAAGGGTAACGATTTCAAATGTACCATCATTTATTCCCAATGAGCTATTGAAGCGCGAGTTATTGCGGTTTGGGAAGTTTGCAAGATCAATTAAGCATTGGGTTGCAAACACCCGGCTTTGAAACCGGTTATGTCTTTTAAAACACCCGGCTTTGAAACAGGTTATGTCATTTCAAACACCCGGCTTTGAAACAGGTTATGTCATTTCAAACACCCGGCTTTGAAACAGGTTATGTCATTTCAAACACCCGGCTTTGAAACAGGTTATGTCATTTCAAACACCCAGGTTTGAAACAGGTTATGTCATTTCAAACACCCGGCTTTGAAACATGTCTTTTCGGCGACAGGTGTTTATGTTTTTAGGCTCACCGGAGTCTGAAATTGGCACATCTGTTCTTACAGTGTCCCAGGTTGGTCGGGATGACTGACCTGATCACTAGCTGGTTCTCTGCTCTGGGAGAGGTTTTCTCTTCCCAACAGTTTATATTTAGGGCCAAAGTACAGGTTTAGTCGAAGGGGTGTAGTTCTCTTGCTTAATTTTGTGTCAGGGGCAGCTACAGTGCCTTGCGAAAGTATTCGGCCCCCTTGAACTTTGCGACCTTTTGCCACATTTCAGGCTTCAAACATAAAGATATAAAACTGTATTTTTTTGTGAAGAATCAACAACAAGTGGGACACAATCATGAAGTGGAACGACATTTATTGGATATTTCAAACTTTTTTAACAAATCAAAAACTGAAAAATTGGGCGTGCAAAATTATTCAGCCACTTTACTTTCAGTGCAGCAAACTCTCTCCAGAAGTTCAGTGAGGATCTCTGAATGATCCAATGTTGACCTAAATGACTAATGATGATAAATACAATCCACCTGTGTGTAATCAAGTCTCCGTATAAATGCACCTGCACTGTGATAGTCTCAGAGGTCCGTTAAAAGCGCAGAGAGCATCATGAAGAACAAGGAACACATCAGGCAGGTCCGAGATACTGTTGTGAAGAAGTTTAAAGCCGGATTTGGATACAAAAAGATTTCCCAAGCTTTAAACATCCCAAGGAGCACTGTGCAAGCGATAATATTGAAATGGAAGGAGTATCAGACCACTGCAAATCTACCAAGATCTGGCCGTCCCTCTAAACTTTCAGCTCATACAAGGAGAAGACTGATCAGAGATGCAGCCAAGAGGCCCATGATCACTCTGGATGAACTGCAGAGATCTACAGCTGATGTGGGAGACTCTGTCCATAGGACAACAATCAGTCATATATTGCACAAATCTGGCCTTTATGGAAGAGTGGCAAGAAGAAAGCCATTTCTTAAAGATATCCATAAAAAGTGTCGTTTAAAGTTTGCCACAAGCCACCTGGGAGACACACCAAACATGTGGAAGAAGGTGCTCTGGTCAGATGAAACCAAAATTGAACTTTTTGGCAACAATGCAAAACGTTATGTTTGGCGTAAAAGCAACACAGCTGAACACACCATCCCCACTGTCAAACATGGTGGTGGCAGCATCATGGTTTGGGCCTGCTTTTCTTCAGCAGGGACAGGGAAGATGGTTAAAATTGATGGGAAGATGGATGGAGCCAAATACAGGACCATTCTGGAAGAAAACCTGATGGAGTTTGCAAAAGACCTGAGACTGGGACGGAGATTTGCATTCCAACAAGACAATGATCCAAAACATAAAGCAAAATCTACAATGGAATGGTTCAAAAATAAACATATCCAGGTGTTAGAATGGCCAAGTCAAAGTCCAGACCTGAATCAAATCGAGAATCTGTGGAAAGAACTGAAAACTGCTGTTCACAAATGCTCTCCATCCAACCTCACTGAGCTCGAGCTGTTTTGCAAGGAGGAATGGGAAAAAAATTCAGTCTCTCGATGTGCAAAACTGATAGAGACATACCCCAAGCGACTTACAGCTGTAATCGCAGCAAAAGGTGGCGCTACAAAGTATTAACTTAAAGGGGCTGAATAATTTTGCACACCCAATTTTTCAGTTTTTGATTTGTTAAAAAAGTTTGAAATATCCAATAAATGTCGTTCCACTTCATGATTGTGTCCCACTTGTTGTTGATTCTTCACAAAAAAATACAGTTTTATATCTTTATGTTTGAAGCCTGAAATGTGGCAAAAGGTCTAAAAGTTCAAGGGGGCCGAATACTTTCGCAAGGCACTGTACATTAGCAATATGGAAGACACGAAAGAACAGTATTTGGGGACAGGGGTCTGCGGGTGTGGTGGGAATGCTGGAGGGGATGTTGGCAGCGAGACTGGGGGTTGAGTTTGCCTATTACAACAACATTGATCTGTTTATGAGTATATGGGGTATTCAGAGGCTGTTGTGTAGAGTTAGTGTGGAGGGATATTTGGTGTTGTGTTTTTAATTGATGTGTAACCACGGTTTTGTTTGAGTGTTTATTGTGTTGAGGGTTCCCAGACCCAATAAATGTTATTTAAATCTAAAAACATTCTCTCTCTCTCCCTCTTCCTCTCTCTCTCTTTCTCTCTCTCTCTTTCTCTCTCTCTTTTTATCTCTCTCTCGCTTCTCAAATTATTCCCCCTCTTCTCCATATATCTTCCCACCACTCTTCCTCAAACGGTCTCCTCTGTGCCTTTCTCCTCTCCTTCACTCTCCTCTCACCCATCCCTCCGCCTATAGCCATTTGTCTCTCTCAATACCCAGGTGACTGCTACAGTACACATAGGTTATTAACTAGGAAAAACAATATTAATCTCTATACATGTATACACATACTACCAGTAGATAGTAGATAGAGAGACAGATAGACAGATCATTAGATTCAATCTAGTTAGTTACATGTAGTTAGCTAGCTGATTAGTTACATTCTCAGATCGCTATAGGACTATACTTTGAGGGCAAGCTTTGGCATGTTAGATTGATAGATTGCTTAGTTAGTTAGTTATATGTAGTTAGTTAGCTAGTTAGTTACATCTAAAATGCATTCCTATCATCATTGGAAGACGTGTGTGTCACACTTACCAGCACTCCAAAGGCGATGATCTTGAGCACACACTCCATGGAGAACAGCGAGGTGAACACGATGTTCAGGTTGGCCAGCACAGCCTCGTAGGCCGGAGAGGCTCCGTCATACTACACACACACACACACACACACACACCCACATGCACACACACACACACACACCCACATGCACACACACATGCACAAATATTTGCACATGCATGCATTTACAAATATATGCACATAGACATACACAAGTACACAGAAATGCACAATAACACAAATACAGAGACAGAAATAAATGCATAAAAGAATATGACAAATATCATCCAAACACACACAGAGACACAGACAACCACAGACAGAAAGGAAGACACATCCAAACACACACAGACACAGACAACCACAGACAGAGAGGAAGACACATCCAAACACACACAGAGACACAGAAAACCACAGACAGAGAGGAAGACACATCCAAACACACACAGAGACACAGACAACCACAGACAGAGAGGAAGACACATCCAAACACACACAGACACAGACAACCACAGACAGAGAGGAAGACACATCCAAACACACACAGAGACACAGACAACCACAGACAGAGAGGAAGACACATCCAAACACACACAGACACAGACAACCACAGACAGAGAGGAAGACACATCCAAGCACACACAGACACAGACAAACACAGACAGAGAGGAAGACACATCCGAACACACACAGACACAGACAACCACAGACAGAGAGGAAGACACATCCAAACACACACAGACACAGACAACCACAGACAGAGAGGAAGACACATCCAAACACACACAGACACAGACAACCACAGACAGAGAGGAAGACACATCCAAACACACACAGAGACACAGACAACCACAGACAGAGAGGAAGACACATCCAAACACACACAGACACAGACAACCACAGACAGAGAGGAAGACACATCCAGACACAGACAAACACAGACAGAGAGGAAGACACATCCAAACACACACAGACACAGACAACCACAGACAGAGAGGAAGACACATCCAAACACACACAGACACAGACAACCACAGACAGAGAGGAAGACACATCCAAACACACACAGACACAGACAACCACAGACAGAGAGGAAGACACATCCAAACACACACAGACACAGACAACCACAGACAGAGAGGAAGACACATCCAAACACACACAGAGACACAGACAACCACAGACAGAGAGGAAGACACATCCAAACACACACAGAGACACAGACAACCACAGACAGAGAGGAAGACACATCCAAACACACACAGAGACACAGACAACCACAGACAGAGAGGAAGACACATCCAAACACACACAGAGACACAGACAACCACAGACAGAGAGGAAGACACATATGAAGACAGATAGAGACACTCACACAGGTTAGCACACACAGAGGCAGAAACATTAGTTAAATCAGATAGATAGATATATATATATATAGAGAGAGAGAGAGAGACTTCCATGTTAAGTTATATGTGTGTGAGTGAAGTGAGGGTATGTATATGAAGTGATATAATCAGGGTGTCCAGGCTTGTTGTACCTTCATCATAAGTACGATAGTATTGAGCGCGATCATAGCCATGATTGTATACTCGAATGGCGGCGACACCACAAACTCCCACATGCGGTACTGGCAGCTTTGCTTGTTCTTAGGCATGTGTCGCGTCAACGGTTTGGCATTAATGGCGAAGTCTATGCAGCCTCTCTGGAAACACACACATACACAGACAGACAACAATGGGTTAATATCTCACTGAAAGTGCTGTGGTCTACTATCCTGATCCTGCAAACCCACAGGATGTGTAGGCTTTTGTTCTAAAGATGAGAAGATATTCATTAACTCTTGGTAGGACCGTTATGACACGGTCTGAACCATGTCATCATATGTCATAACAGCTGATATAACTTGTCATAACCTGTCATAATATGGTCATAACACTGTCATGACCCACATATGTCACCTGTTGTGACATATATTTAATTATTTTATGGCTGGTTATGACACCTACATAAGAGTGTCAAAACCCACATTTCTTCCATTTGTTTGAGTTCCATTTGTTAGAAAGTTTGTAACGTAAGTCCTTTGTTGTTGTAATGAATTCTTTAGTCATGTTTTTTTGCCATCATATTTTAAATGTTTATTTTATTTTTTAAATTTGATTTCACCTTTATTTAACCAGATAGGCCAGTTGAGAACAAGTTCTCATTTACAATTGTGACCTGGCCAAGATAAAGCAAAGCAGTGCGACACAAACAACAACACAGAGTTAAACATGGAATAAACAAGCGTACAGTCAATAACACAGTCCAAAAGTCTATATACAGTGTGTGCAAATGGCGTGAGGAGGTAAAGCAATAAATAGGACATAGTAGCAAGTAACTACAATTTAACAAATTAACACTGGAGCGATAGATGTGCAGATGATGATGTGCAAGTACAAATACTGGTGCACAAAAGAGCAGAAAACTAAATAAAAACAATATGGGGATGAGGTAGGTAGATCGGATGGGCTATTTACAGATGGGCTACGTACAGCTGCAGCGATCGGTTAGCTGCTCAGATAGCTGATGTTTAAAGTTAGTGAGGGAAATATAAGTCTCCAGCTTCAGCGATTTTTGCAATTCGTTCCAGTCATTGGCAGCAGAGAACTGGAAAGAAAGGCGACCAAATGAGGTGTTGGCTTTGGGGATGACCAGTGAGATATACCTGCTGCTGCGCATGCTACGGGTGTGTGTTGTTATCGTGACCAGCGAGCTGAGATAAGGCGGAGCGTTGCCTAGCAAAGACTTATAGATGACCTGAAGCCAGTGGGTCTTGCGACAAATATGTAGCGAGGGCCAGCCAACGAGAGCAAACAGGTCGCAGTGGTGGGTGGTATATGGGGCTTTGGTGACAAAACGGATGGCACTGTGATAGACTGTATCCAGTTTGCTGAGTAGAGTGTTGGAGGCTATTTTGTAAATGACATCGCCGAAGTCAAGGATCAGTAGGATAGTCAGTTTTACTAGGGTATGTTTGGCGGCGTGAGTGAAGGAGGCTTTGTTGTGAAATAGAAAGCCGATTCGAGATTTAATTTTTGGATTTGAGATGTTTAATATGAGTCTGGAAGGAGAATTTAACAGTCTAGCCAGACACCTAGGTACCTGTAGTTGTCCAGATATTCTAGGTCAGAACCGTCCAGAGTAGTGATGCTGGTCGGCCAGGCGGATGGGGACAGTGAACGGTTGAAAAGCATGCATTTATTTTTACTAGAGTTAAAGAGTAGTTGGAGGCCATGGAAGGAGTGTTGTAATGGCATTGAAGCTCGTTTGGATGTTTGTTAGCACAGTGTCCAAAGAAGGGCCAAATGTATACAGAATGGTGTCGTCTGCGTAGAGGTGGATCAGGGAATCACCCGCAGCAAGAGCGACATCGTTGATGTATACAGAGAAAAGAGTCTGCCCGAGTATTGAACCCTGCGGTACTACCATAGAGACTGACAGAGGTCCATACAACAGCCCCTCTGATTTGTCTGTCTGATAAGTAGTTGGTGAACCAGGTGAGGCAGTCATTTGAGAAACCAAGGCTGTTGAGTCTGCCGATAAGAATACGGTGATTGACAGAGTCGAAAGCCTTAGCCAGGTCGATAAAGACAGCTGCACAGTACAATCTTTTATTGATGGCGGTTATGATATTGTTTAGTACCTTGAGCGTGGCTGAGGTGCACCCGTGACCAGCTCAGAAACCGGACTGCACAGCGGAGAAGGTACGGTGGGATTCGAAATGGTCTGTGATCTGTTTATTAACTTAGCTTTCGAAGACTTTAGAAAGGCAAGGCAGGATGGATATAGGTCTATAACAGTTTGGGTCTAGAGTGTCACCCCCTTTGAAGAAGGGGATGACCGCGGCAGCTTACCTATCTTTAGGGATCTCGGACAATACGAAAGAGAGGTTGAACAGACTGGTAATAGGGGTTGCAACAATGGCGGCAGATAATTTTAGAAAGAGAGGGTCCAGATTGTCTAGCCCAGCTGATTTGTACGGGTCCAGGTTTTGCAGCTCTTTCAGAACATCTCCTATCTGGATTTGGGTGAAGGAGAAGCTGGGGTGGCTTGGGCAAGTAGCTGCGGGGGGTGCAAAGCTTTTGGCCGGGGTTGCAGTAGCCAGAAGGAAATCATGGTCTCGATTATTGTGGATTTATCGGTGGTGACAGTTTTACCTAGCCTCAGAGCAGTGGGCAGCTGGGAGGAGATGCTCTTGTTCTCCATGGACTTTACAGTGTCCCAAAACCTTTTAGAGTTAGAGCTACAGGATGCAAATATCTGTTTGAAAAAGCTAGCCTTTGCTTTCCTGACTGACTGTGTGTATTGGTTCCTGATTTCCCTGAACAGTTGCATATCGCGGGGACTATTCGATGCTATTGCAGTCCGCCACAGGATAATGTCACGACTTCCACCGAAGTCGGCTCCTCTCCTTGTTCGGGCGGCGGTCGACGTCACCGGCTTTCTAGCGATCGCCGCTCCATTTGTCATTGATCCATTTGTTTTGTCTTGTTTTGCACACCTGGTTTTTATTTCCTAATCACACTGCATGTATTCATTCCTCTGTTCCCCCTCATGGCTTTGTGTGATATTGTTTGTGTTACGTGTCATGTTTGACTCACCAGACTGGTGTTCGTATATTCTGTGTTTTGTCACGAGGTGCGTTTATTTGTTTGAACATAATTATTTTGACTGTTTGCTCGTTTGGCACTTTTGCCAATTGGCTGAAGGTTTTGAAGCAGTGGCGTCCGTCTGTTGGTTTCTCCTGCCTCAATAAAGTGTGTGCCTGTTCACAACTCTCTGCTCTCCTGCACCAGACTCTACCAGTACGCACACACCTGACAGATAAATAACTTATGAACATCCTGTGTCACTTTACTAGGACTAAGAAAATACACTTTATGACACTGTCAATTAGCATTATGACCATCATAATCATATAAGCCAGATAGGCCTGTCAAGTACATGCCCTCAGTCAAAAAGAGGGTGTCTTGTCCTGATTCTGAAATCTGCTCCTGCATTCATCAACAGAGCATTGGCGTAGGTGCATGCCTGACATCAGCGTGTGCGCAATTATAATTATAATTTAACATGGTCAATTTAAAAACAATTATACAACATACTGTAAACATACTGTTGACACGTAGGCTGTGATGTAATCAGATGTTTTTCCTTGTGTGGTAGGTTTTGTGGGTTACGACACTCTTATATAGGTGTATATATCTCACAATATATGTCACAACAGGTCTACATATATGACCATATTACAAAAGGTTATGACCGTGTCATAATGTGTTATGTCGCTTGGTATCAAGTAAAGTGTTACCGAAGTTTCCCAATGGGCATGGACATCGATTCAACATCTATTCCACGGTGGTTCAACATCATTTCATTGAAATGACGTGGAAACAACATTGATTAAACCAGTGTGTGAAAATTTATGTTATTGTTACAACCAATGTGTTTCAGCAAATGCCTTCATCAGGCTTTTGTTCTAGTCTAGAACTATTTGAGACCTGCGGGACTAGGTTACACCACTGGGGGGCGTTGAACGCCGGCCATCTGTTCTTAAGGAGAGCATGCTAGTCACGGTCCCAACTGAGCGGTCCCAATCTCCCTTGGATGTTTTTGTCACACTCTTAGAAGCCTGGGGTTGTTACAAATAATAGCTACACATTTTTTTACAATTCCCAAGTGGCGCAGTGGTCTAAGACACTGCATCTCAGTGACAAAGGAGTCACTACAGACCCTGGTTCAATTCCAGGCTGCATCATAACCGGCTGTGATTGGGAATCCCATAGGGCGGTGCACAATTGGCCCAGCGTCACCCGGGTTAGGGTTTTTGCCGGGGTTGGCCGTCATTGTAAATAAGAATTTGTTCTTAACTGACTTGCCTAGTTAAATATATACAGTGCCTTGCAAAAGTATTCGGCCCCCTTGAACTTTGCGACCTTTTGCCACATTGCAGGCTTCAAACATAAAGATATAAAACTGTATTTTTTTGTGAAGAATCAACAACAAGTGGGACACAATCATGAAGTGGAACGACATTTATTGGATATTTTAAACTTTTTTAACAAATCAAAAACTTAAAAATTGGCCGTGCAAAATTATTCAGCCACTTTACTTTCAGTGCAGCAAACTCTTTCCAGAAGATCAGTGAGGATCTCTGAATGATCCAATGTTGACCTAAATGACTAATGATGATAAATACAATCCACCTGTGTGTAATCAAGTCTCCGTATAAATGCACCTGCACTGTGATAGTCTCAGAGGTCCGTTAAAAGCGCAGAGAGCATCATGAAGAACAAGGAACACACCAGGCAGGTCCGAGATACTGTTGTGAAGAAGTTTAAAGCCGGATTTGGATACAAAAAGATTTCCCAAGCTTTAAACATCCCAAGGAGCACTGTGCAAGCGATAATATTGAAATGGAAGGAGTATCAGACCACTCCAAATCTACCAAGACCTGGCCGTCCCTCTAAACTTTCAGCTCATACAAGGAGAAGACTGATCAGAGATGCAGCCAAGAGGCCCATGATCACTCTGGATGAACTGCAGAGATCTACAGCTGAGGTGGTAGACTCTGTCCATAGGACAACAATCAGTCGTATATTGCACAAATCTGGCCTTTATGGAAGAGTGGCAAGAAGAAAGCCATTTCTTAAAGATATCCATAAAAAGTGTTGTTTAAAGTTTGCCACAAGCCACCTGGGAGACACACCAAACATGTGGAAGAAGGTGCTCTGGTCAGATGAAACCAAAATTGAACTTTTTGGCAACAATGCAAAACGTTATGTTTGGCGTAAAAGCAACACAGCTCATCACCCTGAACACACCATCCCCACTGTCAAACATGGTGGTGGCAGCATCATGGTTTGGGCCTGCTTTTCTTCAGCAGGGACAGGGAAGATGGTTAAAATTGATGGGAAGATGGATGGAGCCAAATACAGGACCATTCTGGAAGAAAACCTGATGGAGTTTGCAAAAGACCTGAGACTGGGACGGAGATTTGTCTTCCAACAAGACAATGATCCAAAACATAAAGCAAAATCTACAATGGAATGGTTCAAAAATAAACATATCCAGGTGTTAGAATGGCCAAGTCAACCTCACTGAGCTCGAGCTGTTTTGCAAGGAGGAATGGGAAAAAAATTCAGTCTTTCGATGTGCAAAACTGATAGAGACATTCCCCAAGCGACTTACAGCTGTAATCGCAGCAAAAGGTGGCGCTACAAAGTATTAACTTAAGGGGGCTGAATAATTTTGCATGCCCAATTTTTCAGTTTTTGATTTGTTAAAAAAGTTTGAAATATCCAATAAATGTCGTTCCACTTCATGATTGTGTCCCACTTGTTGTTGATTCTTCACAAAAAAATACAGTTTTATATCTTTATGTTTGAAGCCTGAAATGTGGCAAAAGGTCGCAAAGTTCAAGGGGGCCGAATACTTTCGCAAGGCACTGTATATATTTTTAAATACAGTATCTTTGCCATCACTTTTTCATGTCATTCTTCTCCAACCTCTCTGCCTTCTCCCTTCCACTCCTGTCCCTCTCTTCTCACCTCGTTTTTCTCTAAACTGTAATCCTCCATCATCTTGTCTCCTTGCTCCTGGAAAGTGATGATGATGAGAGCTACGAAGATATTGACGAAGAAGAAGGGGAAGACCACGAAGTACACCACGTAAAAGATGGACATCTCCATCCGGTACCCCGGGCTCGGGCCCTGATTCTCATAGGTCGCATCCACTGAATGTTTCAGCACCCTGGTGGAAGGTAGAGAGGAGAGAGGGATGGTTAGGATGGGGGGGGTGGGGCGCTTGTGTTTGACTGTGTGTGTATGTGTGTGTGTGTTTGAGAGAGAGAGAGCGAGAGAGAGAGAAATCGTTTTTTTGTGTGTGTGCATGAACATATGTCTGTGTGTCTATCAGTCTGTGTGTGTGTGCGTGCACATGTGTGTGTGTCTGTCCTGTACTTACTGCGGCCACCCCTCTCCGGTAGAAACGGTGAAGAGGGTGAGCAGGGCCCAAAGCACGTTGTCGTAGTGGAAATCGTACTTCTTCCACTCCCGCTTCTGCGCCTTCACTTCATTATTCCGCTCATAGACTAGATATTCGCCCCTGGAACACACAACAGATTGTTCATACTTACACTGTGTGTGTGTGTGTGTGTGTGTGTGTGTGTGTGTGTGTGTGTGTGTGTGTGTGTGTGTGTGTGTGTGTGTGTGTGTGTGTGTGTGTGTGTGTCTACATCATGTGTCCATACAGTATGTGTGTCTTCATGAGTGTATCTCCTGACCTGCAATCGCGCTCAAACTCTTTGGACTCGTCAGTGCAGTAGAAGAATCTTCCTTTGAACAGCTGCACGGCCACCACAGCAAAAATAAACATGAAGAGCATGTAGACGATGAGGATGTTCAGGACGTTCTTCAGGGAGTTGACCACACAGTCAAACACAGCCTGGAGACACAGAGATACACAACAACACAGTCAGACACAGCCTGGAGACACAGAGATACACAACAACACAGTCAGACACAGCCTGGAGACACAGAGATACACAACAACACAGTCAGACACAGCCTGGAGACACAGAGATACACAACAACACAGTCAGACACAGCCTGGAGACACAGAGATACACAACAATACAGTCAGACACAACCTGGAGACACAGAGATACACAACAACACAGTCAGACACAGCCTGGAGACACAGAGATACACAGTCAAACAAAGCCACACAGCCTGGAGACACAGAGATACACAACAACACAGTCAGACACAGCCTGGAGATACAGAGATACACAACAACACAGTCAGACACAGCCTGGAGACACAGAGATACACAACAACACAGTCAGACACAGCCTGGAGACACAGAGATACACAACAATACAGTCAGACACAGCCTGGAGACACTGAGATACACAGTCAAACAAAGGCACACAGCCCATCTGTACGCGACTGGGGCAGATTTAAATAGAGGTTGACGATGAGACAAATAAGAGGTCCAACAGCCTGGACACTGTAAGGTCCTACCTGGGAGAAATGTTTATCAGAATGGTGGATGTGGTTGTTAACAGACAGTAATAAACGTGGTGAGAGTTCAACGAACCTTGAGCTTTGGAAGACGCTTGATAGTCTTCAGAGGTCGCAACACTCTCAGAACCCTCAGAGACTTGATTGTGCTGATGTCTTTCCCCTTACTGCTTCCCCTGTTTCACACACACACGCGCGCACACACACACACACACGCACACACACACACACACACGCACACACACACACACACACACACACACACACACACACACACACACACACACGCACAGACACACACACACACACACACACACACACACACACACACACACACACACACACACACACACACACACACACACACACACACACACACACACACACACACACACACAAACAGTCAGAGAGGGAGGGGGCGGCACATGGAGGAAGCTGGCGTAGCCCCTCTTGGTTCAAATAGAAGAGAGAAGAAGTAGTAGGAGAGCATTCCTAGAAGGTAGCTGCTGAGTTCGCTCACTGACAGGAACTCAGACAGGGTTAGTTGACAAAGCATGCTGTATTATGACAGACTACTTCTACAAGGGTAAGTCACACTGTACTTTCAGCTTTCTGTATGCTGTTACATGCTATATAAACATGGATTGTTCCATTCAAACTACTCTCAACAACTCCAGCACTGTGCAATGCATCATCCAACACTAAGCAAGGTGGCTGAACCCACGGACACATGCACTGAAAGACTGAAACAGTGCAGTCTACTCATGCTGCTTTGAAACCTATATTTTCCCATGCTGTATTGAAACCTAGTTCTCCATTGATAGCTCGAGGAATGGGGAACTTTTCTACACAGAGACACTAGCATTACCATTCCCCTCCCGAAGCTGGTTTCATAGCATAGCCCAAACAGCATGACATTGTGTCTTGGTCTTTGGCAAAGACAAACATATTGTGCAGGCATTTCTGGACTGAAATGCCAAGCCAAACCTCTTTCTTTTTTTAGAGGGGAGACTGTGGACATACTAACATGTGTGGGAGTGGACAGGATTCTCTCTGAGTATCTGGTCATAGAGAGAAGAGAGACTAGCCCTAGCACCTGGTTGGTGGAGGTAACCCTGTCCCAATTGCACATAAGATCTGAATGAATAACTAACTAACTGGCTAGATAACTAGGTGACTAGCTGAGAAACTAACAAACTAACTAACTTGCATCCCAGTGAGAAATTACTCCAGGTTTCTCCCTGGGTCTTCCCTACCCAGCCTCAGGGGGTAAAAGGTAAGCTGTGACCTCTCCAAGGTCAGGGGTCATGGTGGGGGATGCCTGAGGTCTTCTAGAACCTCCTGCTGCAGCTGCAGCTGTTACACCAGATGTAAGGCTACTTACTGGTGGCTGACTGTGTGTGTGTGTGTGTGTGTGTGTGTGTGTGTGTGTGTGTGTGTGTGTGTGTGTGTGTGTGTGTATGTGTGTGTGTTTACACATCTGTTTCTGCAGGTGTGTAGGTATGTGTGTGTGTTTACAAAATCTTCCTGCGATAGCGTGTGTGTGAGTGTTTGTTTGCATGGATGCGTATGTGTATGCCTGATCTCCATGAACAGTATTTCCTAGGACTCACTGCCTCTCTCCGCTGTCTCCATCTGCTCTCTAGCTCCAGCATGACCAGCCCCCAGTACCTGTTGCTATTACTGCTGCTGTATCTATCACACTTCCCCCTTCTCTTCACTTGATTCACTTGGTTCACCTATTACTCTGCGTCCTCTGCTCTCTTTATTCTCATTGTCTGTTCTGAGTCACTTACGATTTGCTTTAGACTTAGTTCAGACTCACACATGAACGATTCACATTTGATTCAGGTTGAATTCACTTGAGTCGTATGTTAGTCAGAGCTGTTCCACAGAGAAAGCAGGGTGAACGACAGAGAGAGAGAGAAAGAGAGAGAGATAAAGACACGTGGGCGACAGTGAGAGAGAAAGAGATAAAGACACGTGGGCGACAGTGAGAGAGAAAGAGATAAAGACACGTGGGCGACAGTGAGAGAGAAAGAGATAAAGACACGTGGGCGACAGTGAGAGAGAAAGAGATAAAGACACGTGGGCGACAGTGAGAGAGAAAGAGATAAAGACACGTGGGCGACAGTGAGAGAGAAAGAGATAAAGACACGTGGGCGACAGTGAGGACGGACAGATTTAAAAAAGAAAGAGAGGAAAGCCGTGTGATCGGAAAGACAAGCAGTCAGAGTGCAGCAGAAGAGAAAGAGAGGAAAGAGAACACAACTTTACCCGCTACTGCTCCTGTTGTTCCGGAACGGAGAGATCAGAGAGGGTCAGAGACAGGGAGAGAGAGAGAGAGAGAGAGAGAGAGAGATCAGAGAGAGAGAGAGAGACAGAGAGAGAGAATGAGAGAGAGAGAGACAGACAGAGAGGGAGAGAGAGAGAGAGAGAGAGAGAGACAGACAGAGAGGGAGAGAGAGAGAGAGAGAGAGAGAGAGAGGTAGGAAAAGAAAGAGACAGAGAAGGAGAGAAAACGGGACAAAGGGAAAAGGACGGGTTTGAAGGAGGAAAAACATCCATATGAGAGACAGAGAAACAGAAAAAAAGAGTGCAAGGCCTGCGTTTTGTTAGATCCCTCCCCTCTCACATACACACATATCTTCAACCTCCCCAACATACACACTCCTAGCTAACTGTCTGTTTGTCTGTCATATCTTCAACCTCCCCAGGATACACACTCCTAGCTACCTGTCTGTTTGTCTGGCATGGGAAGTTATATAATTCAATGCTAGTTTCGTGGCTAAACAATCTATGCCTTTATTGAAGCCCATTATCACACACACACACGCAAGCACGCATGCACGCACGCACACGCACACACACACACACACACACACACACACACACACACACACACACACACACACACACACACACACACACACACACACACACACACACACACAGAGAGAACTCATAACTGGGACACAGCACCAAACTAGTGCCACCATTGACGCTTAACATCAATGATGCTTTAACAATTCCATAGGGTCAACTGAGGGGAACATCCATGTTAGTAACCATAGTAACCAATATCAAACCACTTCCCTTTCAGTCATCTGATTGGTCCACTAGTGTAGACTTGTACCAGTTTCGGCCTATCAGTATCCTGCCTTGGGAAGGGCAATATGTTCAGGCACAGCGGTTCTTCTATTTATTTGAGAGGTATGAGGATGACGGCACGAGCCCAGATACCACCGATCATCAGGCCAGACACTAGATGCCAGAGTAATTAGATCAAAGTGGTGATACAGATCTCCAATGGGAGTACTCGTTCTATCTGCAATGCTGCTTGATTTCAACCAATTGAATAAGGGCACTATCTTTATCCGTTACAGTCTGCTTTGGCCCTGTGAGTTTCACTGTTATCTGACTGATCTATCAGCGTCTCTGTCTGTCTGTCTGACTAATCTATCACAATCTCTCTCTGTCTGTCTTGTTGTCTCTCTGACTGAACTATCAGAGTCTATGTTGGTCTGTCTGACTAATCTATCACAATCTCTCTCTGTCTGTCTTGCTGTCTCTCTGAATGCTCTATCAGAGTCTGTCTGTCTGTCTGTCTGTCTTGCTGTCTCTCTGACTAATCTATCAGAGTATCAGTCTATCTGACTAATCTATCAGAGTCTCTGTCTCTCTGACTAATCTATCAGAGTCTCTGTCTCTCTGACTAATCTATCAGAGTCTCTGTCTCTCTGACTAATCTATCAGAGTATCAGTCTATCTGACTAATCTATCAGAGTTTCAGTCTATCTGACTAATCTATCAGAGTCTCTGTCTCTCTGACTAATCTATCAGAGTCTCTGTCTCTCTGACTAATCTATCAGAGTATCAGTCTATCTGACTAATCTATCAGAGTATCAGTCTATCTGACTAATCTATCAGAGTCTCTGTCTCTCTGACTAATCTATCAGAGTTTCAGTCTATCTGACTAATCTATCAGAGTATCAGTCTATCAGAGTATCAGTCTATCTGACTAATCTATCAGAGTATCAGTCTATCTGACTAATCTATCAGAGTTTCAGTCTATCTGACTAATCTATCAGAGTCTCTGTCTCTCTGACTAATCTATCAGAGTCTCTGTCTCTCTGACTAATCTATCAGAGTATCAGTCTATCTGACTAATCTATCAGAGTTTCAGTCTATCTGACTAATCTATCAGAGTCTCTGTCTCTCTGACTAATCTATCAGAGTTTCAGTCTATCTGACTAATCTATCAGAGTATCAGTCTACCTGACGGATCTATCAGAGTATCAGTCTATCAGAGTATCAGTCTATCTGACTAATCTATCAGAGTTTCAGTCTATCTGACTAATCTATCAGAGTATCAGTCTACCTGACGGATCTATCAGAGTATCAGTCTATCAGAGTATCAGTCTATCTGACTAATCTATCAGAGTTTCAGTCTATCTGACTAATCTATCAGAGTCTCTGTCTCTCTGACTAATCTATCAGAGTATCAGTCTACCTGACGGATCTATCAGAGTATCAGTCTATCAGAGTATCAGTCTATCTGACTAATCTATCAGAGTATCAGTCTATCTGACTAATCTATCAGAGTCTCTGTCTCTCTGACTAATCTATCAGAGTATCAGTCTATCTGACTAATCTATCAGAGTCTCTGTCTCTCTGACTAATCTATCAGAGTTTCAGTCTATCTGACTAATCTATCAGAGTCTCTGTCTCTCTGACTAATCTATCAGAGTATCAGTCTATCTGACTAATCTATCAGAGTTTCAGTCTATCTGACTAATCTATCAGAGTTTCAGTCTATCTGACTAATCTATCAGAGTCTCTGTCTCTCTGACTAATCTATCAGAGTATCAGTCTATCTGACTAATCTATCAGAGTATCAGTCTATCTGACTAATCTATCAGAGTCTCTGTCTCTCTGACTAATCTATCAGAGTCTCTGTCTCTCTGACTAATCTATCAGAGTCTCTGTCTCTCTGACTAATCTATCAGAGTTTCAGTCTATCTGACTAATCTATCAGAGTATCAGTCTACCTGACGGATCTATCAGAGTATCAGTCTATCAGAGTATCAGTCTATCTGACTAATCTATCAGAGTTTCAGTCTATCTGACTAATCTATCAGAGTATCAGTCTACCTGACGGATCTATCAGAGTATCAGTCTATCAGAGTATCAGTCTATCTGACTAATCTATCAGAGTTTCAGTCTATTTTGACTAATCTATCAGAGTATCAGTTTACCTGACTGATCTATCAGAGTATCAGTCTATCTGACTAATCTATCAGTCTCTGTCTATCTGACTGATCTATCAGAGTCTCTGTCTCTGACTAATCTATCAGTCTCAGTCTCTGTCTATCTGACTAATCTATCAGAGTCTCTGTCTCTCTGACTAATCTATCAGAGTCTCTGTCTCTCTGACTAATCTATCAGAGTATCAGTCTATCTGACTAATCTATCAGAGTATCAGTCTATCTGACTAATCTATCAGAGTTTCAGTCTATCTGACTAATCTATCAGAGTCTCTGTCTCTCTGACTAATCTATCAGAGTTTCAGTCTATCTGACTAATCTATCAGAGTATCAGTCTACCTGACGGATCTATCAGAGTATCAGTCTATCAGAGTATCAGTCTATCTGACTAATCTATCAGAGTTTCAGTCTATCTGACTAATCTATCAGAGTATCAGTCTACCTGACGGATCTATCAGAGTATCAGTCTATCAGAGTATCAGTCTATCTGACTAATCTATCAGAGTTTCAGTCTATCTGACTAATCTATCAGAGTCTCTGTCTCTCTGACTAATCTATCAGAGTATCAGTCTACCTGACGGATCTATCAGAGTATCAGTCTATCAGAGTATCAGTCTATCTGACTAATCTATCAGAGTATCAGTCTATCTGACTAATCTATCAGAGTCTCTGTCTCTCTGACTAATCTATCAGAGTATCAGTCTATCTGACTAATCTATCAGAGTCTCTGTCTCTCTGACTAATCTATCAGAGTTTCAGTCTATCTGACTAATCTATCAGAGTCTCTGTCTCTCTGACTAATCTATCAGAGTATCAGTCTATCTGACTAATCTATCAGAGTTTCAGTCTATCTGACTAATCTATCAGAGTTTCAGTCTATCTGACTAATCTATCAGAGTCTCTGTCTCTCTGACTAATCTATCAGAGTATCAGTCTATCTGACTAATCTATCAGAGTATCAGTCTATCTGACTAATCTATCAGAGTCTCTGTCTCTCTGACTAATCTATCAGAGTCTCTGTCTCTCTGACTAATCTATCAGAGTCTCTGTCTCTCTGACTAATCTATCAGAGTTTCAGTCTATCAGAGTATCAGTCTATCTGACTAATCTATCAGAGTCTCTGTCTCTCTGACTAATCTATCAGAGTTTCAGTCTATCTGACTAATCTATCAGAGTATCAGTCTACCTGACGGATCTATCAGAGTATCAGTCTATCAGAGTATCAGTCTATCTGACTAATCTATCAGAGTTTCAGTCTATCTGACTAATCTATCAGAGTATCAGTCTACCTGACGGATCTATCAGAGTATCAGTCTATCAGAGTATCAGTCTATCTGACTAATCTATCAGAGTTTCAGTCTATTTTGACTAATCTATCAGAGTATCAGTTTACCTGACTGATCTATCAGAGTATCAGTCTATCTGACTAATCTATCAGTCTCTGTCTATCTGACTGATCTATCAGAGTCTCTGTCTCTGACTAATCTATCAGTCTCAGTCTCTGTCTATCTGACTAATCTATCAGAGTCTCTGTCTATCTGACTAATCTATCAGAGTCTCTGTCTATCTGACTAATCTATCAGTCTCTGTCTCTCTGACTAATATATCAGTCAGTCAGTCAGTCAGTCAGTCAGTCTGTCTGTCTGTCTGTCTGTCTGTCTGTCTGGACCTTTGTCAAACATTCCATTATACCTTAAGACTAAAAACGCAAGCCTAACACAGAAAGTGAAACACATGAACATACATATACACTCAGATAAACACATATATACAGTATGCAACACATACATACAGGAATATACACATACACATATATATATAGATGCAACACACATATATACATACAGAAAGACACATATATATATGCATGAAATACTCAAACACACACACACACACACACACACACACACACACACACTTGACAGTGGCACACACATACACACATAGCATTGCAGGATCAGGGTCAGTCCCACAGACAGGGGGTGCCACTGCCACCCTGGAGCACCGGCCACTCAGAGGAAGAGTATGAAGTTGTCCCCGGAAACTGATCTAGGATCATATTTGTTTTTACCAGCCTAACGGGCAAGGTTAGGATTTGTGGGAGGACAATCTGGTCTTAGATCTGTGGTTTGCAACTTCTACCTTGAGTGTCCAAATATTCCTACAAATCATCCTTTCCTTCATCTCCTTCACATGACTGCAGATGTGAAATGATTGGATAGGCAACTGTAATGATGCTAATGCTAGCTGGGCAATGCTAACATTCTGTGAACCTATCCAGTTGGAGATCAGGAAAACGGAGTGAGGAGGAGAAGGAGGAATGTAAAAGGGATTGGTGAACAGTTTGTTTCTCTCCACAGGAGCAGAGTAAAGGAGTGAGGGATGGAGTGAGGGATGGAGTGAGGGATGGAGGGAGGGAGGGAGGGGGGAAGGAGGGAGTATTCTGCAGGCACATCCAGGTATCTTTTTCTATCTTTCTCCCTTAAAGGAGAAGAAAACTTGCATGCCCACTGTAACGGTAATCTGTAACCCCTCTCTTTGGAGGGGAAGCAAAGGGTTAAGCAATGGGAGCTAGTGTTAGGGCCTAGGGAGTAAGGGTGGAAGAAAGGGACCTTCCCTGAGGAGGTATTAGACATACTTGGGAAGATACAAAGCGGAGTGATTTCTGTTTGCGAAACACACAACACCCCTATCAGCTAATGAATGATCCTATACTCTGAGCTATGATAGGTTCTTCATATGCATTACAGAAATGACTGTTAGTTATAGCCATTCCCATTCTTAGACGCATGTATATGGACCTCAAGTATGTATGCATGCCTATGTGCACATCATCCTCATACCCGTGCTTTCCTTTAGGGTTGGGCTTTCGATTCCATTTTGATTCAGTCAATTCAGATGATCCGTTGAAATGGAATGAATGGTTTTGAAAATATCCCAGTATTTTCTTTGAAGGGGTTCAACATTTCAAATTCAATTCCTGAATTGAGTGAATCAAAATGCCCTGGTCGCCATGTTTTTCCATTGTTCAATGATCCACCTGTATAAGGGGACTGGGTTAGGGTGGAAAGACTCACATCAATACTGTCAGAATAACTCAAGCACTATGTGTACAGGTAGCATGTACAATAATCAACTCACACGCCTTAACCAATGACTTTATATCATGCAACTATGTATAAATTCATTGTAAAATCATATCCTAGGTCTAAATCAACCAGCCTAGAAAAATCTTGGACACCATTTCAGGCGCCACGGTATACGATAAGAGGTCTGGATCATGAAAAAGCTCATAATTCTAGCACAGTCCAAAAACAACCCTTTTAAGCCTACCCAAATTGTAGCATCACACCCAACCCGACCCATTCCCTTTAGTTTGTTGATCTATCCTGTGTCGGTCCAGGTAGTCACATTAAGACTCAGCATCTCTTTTCAAGAGGGTCAATGTATCAATGTACTATTCCAAGAACTACACCTCTCTTCACTCAACCCCACCTGCCCCCACCCCCACTCCAGCCCTAACACCCTTGTCTCAACCTTAACCCTCTTATTTTTTACCCCATCCTGATCCCGGCTACAACCCCAGCAATTGTCTGGCCTTAGGCCCAGAACTTCTCTTTCCCCAGACCCCCAGCTCCCGTTCCATTTAGCCTTAGACCCAACACTTGTCTTTCCCCACACCCCCAGCTCCCGTTCCATTTAGCCTTAGACCCAGAACTTGTCTTTCCCCACACCCCCAGCTCCCGTTCCATTTAGCCTTAGACCCAACACTTGTCTTTCCCCAGACCCCCAGCTCCCGTTCCATTTAGCCTTAGACCCAACACTTGTCTTTCCCCAGACCCCCAGCTCCCGTTCCATTTAGCCTTAGACCCAGAACTTCCCCCATCCAAACCATTATTTCATTAAGGCACCCTTCTTCATCCCACACCAAGCTCCAGCCCCAGCGAAAGTACCAGCTTCATCACCAGCCATAGCACCTGTCCCACTCCCAGCCCAAGCTCAGGCAGTGGCGTGCAGAAGAAGGAAGCTGAAATACCTGCTCCGTAGGAGGGGTGGAGGAGGGGTGCGGCTCAGGCCCCTCAGCTCCAGAACCGCCCGGGACACTAAAGGGTTACAGGTGCCTGGGGTGGTCCTCACACCCACGGGAGATAAGGGGGAGGAGAGGAGCGAGAGAGGGGGGCATAGTGGACGTTGGGAGAGAAAGGGTGGAGGGGGATAGTGTTGGACCGCAGGGGGGAGAAGTAGAAACGAGGAGCGAGGGAGGCAGGTGAGATGGGGAGCCGGATGAAGGACAGGAGGAGAGGAAAGTGGTTGACTCTGGCGAACGATGATTGAAAGGGGCATTGGGGAAACGGTAGTGCCAGTAGCCTGGGGAGTTGGATGCTATGGGAAGGTTGTGGGAAGGTTGTTGATCGAGTGAGACAGAACAAGACAGAGGAGCTAAGACTGAGACAGAGTGAGACAGGAGAGAGAGAGCGTGGGAGTGTGAACATGAGACAGAACAAGAGCATGGGATATAAAGAGACGAGATAGTGACAGAAGAGAGAGTGAAAGAAGAGAGAGCAACAGAAGAGAGAGCGACAGAGGAGAGAGAGAGAGAGTGGGGCTTTGCTCCAGGGCGCCTGTGAGGCTGTCTGCGTAGTGACATTGTGACCCCTTGCAAGGACAGCAGAGAGAGGGGGCAGAGAGGAGAGGAGAGAGAGGGGGAGATGGGGGAGAGAAGGATATGGGGCAGCAGGCAGGACAAGAGAGAGAGTTGGGGGAGAGGAGATGACGGGGCAGGAGGGTAACTTACGTGAAGGCGAAGGCCACCAGAGCACCACTAACCACTATAAAGTCCAGGATGTTCCACAGGTCACGGAAATAGGAGCCCTGGTGCAACACCAGGCCCAGATCCACCATCTGAGAGAGAGGTGGGTTGGGGGAGGGGGGGGGAGAGAGGGGGAGAGAGAGAGAAAGTGAGAGAGAGTGAGGGGGCGTTAGAGTGAGGGCGACAGAGAGAGTGGATATGTTTTGTTATTGATTGTCTCACGTCAAAAAAATTACAAGTATAGCTAGAGTGAAATAGATTCAGAATTACCTTAATCAACATCTCAAAAGTGAACACTCCCGTAAACACATAGTCAAAGTAGCGCAGAACCTGCATAAAGGGAGAGAGAGGACACAGAGTTAGCAGACGTAAAGTAGAAGCTTGCTAATAGTTCAGTTAGCATGGAGGGTAAAGTAAAAGTTAGCTTATAGCTAAGTTAGCATTGAGGGTAAAGTAGAAGTTAGCTATAATAGCTAAGTTAGCATTGAGGGTAAAGTAGAAGTTAGCTATAATAGCTAGGTTAGCATGGAGGGTAAAGTAGAAGTTAGCTATAATAGCTAAGTTAGCATGGAGGGTAAAGTAGAAGTTAGCTATAATAGCTAAGTTAGCATGGAGGATAAAGTAGAAGCTAGCTAATAGTTAAGTTAGCATGGAGAGTAAATATAAGCTACTACGGAAACAGAGCTTTGAGTGTCTCACATTGTTGCGAGGTGATTCTGGCCAGACGGGGTCTTCTGCTGCCAGGGCGATACTGCTCATAGCGATGGTAGACAGGATTCCAAACTCAAAGAATTTCAGAGTCACAATGTAGTGGCATAGTCTCCGGAACCTAATCACACACACAGACACACACGAGCATGCACGTACACACATGCAGACACACACAAGCATGCATGTACACACACACACACACACACACACACACACACACACACACACACACACACACACACACACACACACACACACACATTGCAACAAACACAAAAAAATGCATCATTAATATAATTAATAATGAATGTACATGTGTGTGTGATTGTGATTGTGATTGTGTGTGTGCATGCATGTGCCCACATACGGGTTGGTGGTAGAGAGGATGAACATGGAGCTATAGGGAGGCATTGGTTTGGGTCCATCTTCATCACCCTTCTCATCATCATCATCCTCCTTATCCTCCTTCTTAGGCAGAGGCTCCGTGTTAGCATTCTTATTGACTGGAGGGATGCAAGAAAGAGAGGGAGGAGAGAGAGAGACAGAGGGAGAGGGAGGGGGTGGATAGGAGAGGAAAGGACAGGGAAGAATGAAGGGAAGAAACAAGAATTCAGAAATAGCATGGCATGTGTGGCTGTTTCTCAATGTTTTGACTGAAGAAGCGACCTGATAAACCTTGGTCATACACAGTCTCCCTCCATCCCCCTCCCCTCCTCTTCCTTCCCTCTCTCTCACCCTGCAATATGGCATTGTGGGAAGGAAACATGGGTGGTATGTCCACTGCCGTGTGGTCCGGTATCCGGGTGCTACTTCCGTATGCAGGAACCAGGCTTCCATCTAGGCCCAGGTGGGAGCTGCTGTTAGTCAGGTGAGTGTTGAGGCCTGCAGGACCGAAGCCTGGGCCTGGGGTAGTGTGGTTGGCTGGGCTGGGGAGGCCCGAGGCTGGGCAGGGCTGCTGGGTGTAGCCTGGGTGTAGCTTGGGCTGGCTGGTGGCCAGTTTACTGTTCATGACATTGTCCATGTCCTCGCTGTACTGGCTGTCCTGTCTACAGAGGCTCTTCTGGATGGGCCGTGTGGTGGACAGGTTGGGACCATCCCTATAGAGGGAAAGAGAAGGAAAGAAAGAAAGAGAGGGAGAAACGAGAGAGATTGATGGAAGAGAAGGAGTAGGGAAATGTCAGAATGGTTCTGAGAACTACTGTATAAGGACACTGGTTGACAGAGGAAAGTGTGAGTGCGTATACATGTGTGTGTCTGTGTGTGTCAGGGTCTCCCTCACTTCCTGCGGTGTTGCCGCGTCCTCTTCCCCTCACCATCACACCCTGACTGAGTGCCATGGCGATGCCGTCTCTGCCTCCTTTCACCTCCATCACCCCCCTCTTGCTCCCCCTCGCCTTCTCCTTCTGTCCCCCTGCTCTTGTGTCGCCTTTCCCCTCCTCCTCCTCCTCCTCCTCCACCACCTCCACCTCCCCCCTCTTCGTCCTCTGGGGGCATGCGGTGCTGGCGGGGTTTCCTGTGCTCCGATGATCCCACCTGGCCCCGTGGGTGGTGGTGCCTTCTCTGGGGCCTCTCCTCTCCACTCTGTCCCAGCATCGTTGCATCTAGGCGGGTATGGGAGGAGTGGTGGTGTTGGAGCTCCTGGTGCTCCTTGCTCTCCTTACGGCTCCTGCGGCTCTCCGTAGAGTCTGCCCGCTCGTAAGGCCTTCCAGGGCCTGAACCAGACCCTGAGCCCCCACCTCCTCTCTCGTGGACATGTGTCTGCTTGCGGACCAGCTCGTCGGCGTGCTGCTGGCTGAGGCGGGGGTCAGGCTCTTTGGTGGTCTTGTTGGTGTTGTTGTTGCGGTTCTCCTGGGGGTCCACCACTAGAGGGCGGTCTGTGTGGGTCTTCATGTCAGGACGGATGTGGCGGGAGTAGTTCACCTGGAAGAAAGGGGAGGGGGGAGGGAGGGAAAGGTTGGGTTGGGAGAGTTGTAAGCAGGGGACGGAAGAGGAAGGCCAGGCGGAATCAAGGAGAGGCATAATATCGTTAGCATCCCAGAGGTCATATAACCAACCACCTATAACGCTTATTTTTTCAAAAAATGTTTGATTCAATTAATGGTAAATTGACAAAGGCACCAACCAGTATGTTACATTTGGCACCCGGTAATTACCAGGTAGTTATTCATTATGATGAACTATATGAGGTAAGTACCCGAAAGTATCAAGCAGCTTTACTCAGACCAATAAAAAGTGTTACCAACTTTCGTAATTTCTCCCCTTTCTGTGTTCCATCGCTCTCTCCACCCTTCTCCATTTGGTTTGTTGTCTCTTACTGTCTCCCTTCCTCCTTACCCACCTCCCTCCTTACCCCCCTCTCTGGGGTGGCAGGTAGCCTAGAGGTTAGAGTTTGGGACAGTAACTGAAAGGTTGCTTGTTTGAATCCCTGAGCCGGCAAGGTGGAAACATCTGCTGTTCTGCCCTTGAGCAAGGCAGTTAACCCCCACAACAACTGCTCCCCTGGCACCAATGATGTGGGTGACGATTAAGGCAGCCCCCTCACCTCTCTGATTCAGCTTAAATGCGGTAGACACATTTTGATTGAATGCATTCAACTGTGCAACTGACTAGGTATCCCCTTTCCATCCCTCCACTCTCCTTCCTTCCTTCCTTCCTTCCTTCCTTCCTTCCTTCCTTCCTTCCTTCCTTCCTTCCTTCCTTCCTTCCTTCCTTCCTTCCTTCCTTCCTTCCATCCCTCCCTCCCTCCCTCCCTCCCTCCCTCCCTCCCTCCTTGCCTTCCTTCCAGCCTTCCCCCTCCCTCCCTCTCTCCTTGCCTTCCAGCGGTCCTCTGGGTCCAGTTCGTTGTAGAGGGCCTCTCTGCTGGTCATTAGAGTCTGTTTCCTCAGCTCCTTGGTCCTCTGTTCCCACACGGACTTATTACCACCCTTATTGTTCTTCTGCTGCTCCTTACTACAGGGACGGAGAGAGGGGAAAGGATGAGAGGAGGGACAGAGAGAGGGGAAAGGATGAGAGGAGGGACAGAGAGAGGGGAAAGGTTGAGAGGAGGGACAGAGAGAGGGGGACCGAGAGAGGAGGGACAGAGAGAGGGGGACCGAGAGAGGGGAAGGATGAGAGGAGGGACAGAGAGAGGGGGACCGAGAGAGGAGGGACAGAGAGAGGAGGACCGAGAGAGGAGGGACGGAGAGAGGGGAAAGGATGAGAGGAGGGACAGAGAGAGGGGAAAGGATGAGAGGAGGGACAGAGAGAGGGGGACCGAGAGAGGAGGGACAGAGAGAGGGGGACCGAGAGAGAGGTAGAGGATAGAAGAGATGAGAGATGAGAGAAGAGAGCAGCCGAGAGAAAGAGGAGGGACAGAGAGAGGGGAAAGGATGAGAGGAGGGACAGAGAGAGGGGGACCGAGAGAGGAGGGACAGAGAGAGGGGGACCGAGAGAGAGGTAGAGGATAGAAGAGATGAGAGATGAGAGAAGAGAGCAGCCGAGAGAAAGTGGAGGGACAGAGAGAGGGGAAAGGATGAGAGGAGGGACAGAGAGAGGGGGACCGAGAGAGGAGGGACAGAGAGAGGGGGACCGAGAGAGAGGTAGAGGATAGAAGAGATGAGAGATGAGAGAAGAGAGCGGCCGAGAGAAAGAGGAGGGACAGAGAGAGGGGAAAGGATGAGAGGAGGGACAGAGAGAGGGGGACCGAGAGAGAGGTAGAGGATAGAAGAGATGAGAGAAGAGAGAAGAGAGCAGGCGAGAGAAAAAGGAGGGCGGTGAGATGGATGAAAGGTGAGACAGATGGACAGAGCGTTGGATGAAAGGGGAGCGAGGAGAAAAGAGAGGTTAAGAAATAGAGACAGAAAGCATGATGGAGAGCAGAGGAGAAGGAGGGGAGGCAGAGAGGGAGAGAAAAGAGAGGATGGATGGGGAGGTTGAGAGTGTCAAATATCAGGTTAAGCAGTGGTATCTGAGTCAATTTACAAATATACAAACACACAGACATACAGAAACCTACATACACAGGTATACAGAAATATAAACACAAGCAAATACACAAACACACACTATAGAGCTCACACACACACATGTAAAGGGTCGCCTTGCTGGACCTACAGGGCAGAAACACAGAGCTACTGAAGGAGTATGGTCGACCACAGTTTCCCAAAGCAGTGGGCAGACCAGCCCCACTTTGGGAAACCACACAGAGAGAGGCACAAGATGGAGAATGATATTGAGGCAAGGTTAGAATATTACACAGTTGACCAGGAAACCAAACCCAAAAGGACCCAATGAAGGAACCAAAATGGAATCATCAACAAAAAGACTGAAAATGGAAGTTCTGAGAAAAAAGGGCAAACCTCAGATAACACTCTATTCTCCATATTTTGCACTACTCTTATGAGAGGCTCAGGTCAACAGTAGTGCACTATATGGGGAATAGGGTGCCATTTGAGATGTTGCCAACGAAAGAACCAAAATGGCGCCCCGGCCCCACTAACTCCCTTTCCCAGGGACCACAGTCAACCACAGTAAAGCCACAGCCATACTGCGGGGAGCAGCCAACAGAAAATATACTCAGAATAAGCCAACTCAAAAACCAACAAAAAAGCAAAGGAGTAAAAAAATCAGAATTAGGGGGAGATAATTAAAACAGGATGGTCTAAAGGAGGAGAGGAAAGGAAAAGCGGGCGAAAAGAAACAGAAGGAGTATAAATGAGTAAATACCAGTCCAGAAAGGGGTCGGAAGCGTTGTGACCTGTGCTGTTTACTTTTTCGCTGAGGAGGGAAACAGTCGGTGAGTGACATGACACAGAGAACACACGCCTGCCCAATTCACACTATATGAGCAACCAGAACCTAGCCAAGCAGAGCTGTACTGGGCTGACCTGGCTACGCATCCACCAGAGTGGCTGGAACCATGCTGGAAAGAACCATGTGAAAAAAAGATATATGAGCCAGTACAGTGCATTTAGGGTCGGCCCTATAGTGTGAATGAGGCAACACACTCCTCAAGCCTCCCCAACACACACACACACACACACGCACACACACACACACACGCACGCACGCGCGCGCACGCACGCACGCACACACACACACACACACACACACACACACACACACTTTACACTAACAAATACACACACCATTTCAACTCACACTGCTCAGACAACCATCTAGCAATGTCTGTATTCATCTATCTCTCCATTTCTATTCTGTTCTCCTTTTCTTTCTCTTTTGATCTTCCTCTCCTTTCTCTCCCCATTTTTCACCTTTCTTTCTCTTGCACAAACTTTATTTATCCCTCTAGACTTTTCTCATACTTTCTCTATCTCTATCTCTCTATCTCTATCTCATTTCTCTATCTCAGGATCCACATCTCTCTTCCACTACACAGGCGTCCATATCTCTCTAGCTCACATTTTGTTTCTGTTGCACAAATTCTATTGCACTGTCTTCAGAGTATCTACACACCTCTCCATTCATTCTACCAAACACAGACTGCCCTTCAAACAAAGGCAGTTTCTATCTACAACTAGGCAGAGAGACAATCATAGCCAGTTCTCTTACAGCGGATATCTCAAGTCACAAACCGTTACCCAGGTCTTCTTGTTGTCATGACATGTTTACAACATGTGTTATGTCATCATTATAATAGTGTTATGTCATCAATATAAATAGTGTTATGTCATCATTATAATAGTGTTATGTCATCATCATTATAATGGTGTTATGTCATCATCATTATAATAGTGTTATGTCATCATCATTATAATAGTGTTATGTCATCATTATAATAGTGTTATGTCATCATTATAATAGTGTTATGTCATCATCATTATAATGGTGTTATGTCATCATTATAATGGTGTTATGTCATCATCATAATAATAGTGTTATGTCATCATCATTATAATAGTGTTATGTCATCATTATAATAGTGTTATGTCATCATTATAATAGTGTTATGTCATCATTATAATGGTGTTATATCATCATCATAATAGTGTTATGTCATCATTATAATAGTGTTACGTCATCATTATAATGGTGTTATGTCATCATCATAATAGTGTTATGTCATCATTATAATGGTGTTATGTCATCATTATAATAGTGTTATGTCATCATTATAATAGTGTTACGTCATCATTATAATGGTGTGATGTCATCATTATAATAGTATTATGTCTTCATTATAATAGTGTTATGTCATCATTAAAATCGGTGTTATGTCATCATCATAATAGTGTTACGTCATCATTATAATAGTGTTACGTCATCATTATAATGGTGTTATGTCATCATCATAATAGTGTTATGTCATCATTATAATAGTGTTATGTCATCATTATAATAGTGTTATGTCATCATTATAATGGTGTTATGTCATCATCATAATAGTGTTATGTCATCATTATAATAGTGTTACGTCGGCCTTGTGAAGAAGGGGTCAGGTAAAGTGTAACCCATTTAGATCCAGAGAGAAATCTTCTTCCCAGAGTCCCAGACAGGGACTCAGAGTATCTCCTAACCTGCTTTAGCAAGTGTGGAGATTCCAGCTTGGAAAATCCCTGCTTGCAAAGCTATTATATCATCCACATATGCGGATGAATGATATGGATTTATACTGGCATGGTGGGGCAGTGCTAGGAATGACGTCACAGTCACCTCATTAGTGGAAACAATTCCTAGTATTGCTCTATCAGTGCACCTTTAGCTGTCTTGCAGACTAGGAAACATGACCAAGACACAACACACAACAATAGTCAACACACCACATAAAAGTACATATCAAAAGTGGGCTACGTCAGAGATTGACTGAGTGTGCGTGTGTGTGTGTGTGTGTGTGTGTGTGTGTGTGTGTGTGTGTGTATGTAAGTATTTGCTTGCATGCATACGTGTTCATGTTTCAGAGTAGAAACAACAGTTGTAACCTTACTATAATGGTAGTGGAGGTCAACTCTATGCGTGATATTGGCAGTGTCCCTACATCCTCAGGCTACACTGCTGTGACATTATAAGGGCTGTGGACCATGGACACACTGTGAACTTCACTATGAGAGAACAGAGAGCTGCAGAGAAAGGATCTAAGACTCACTGCTTCCTACTGGAGGAGGAGGAGATCAAACACTGTGTGTGTGTGTGTGTGTGTGTGTGTGTGTGTGCGAGCAAGTACGCAGGTATCTGCAGGTCTGTACGCAGGTATGTGCAGCTGAAGAGTGAACACACTAGGAGAGATGAGGGGGCAAGGATGAGAGAAACAACAGAGAGAGATATGGAAACAGAGAAAGAAAGAGAGATACTTACGCCGCTATGGACATGTTGGCTACAGACTGAGGGCTGACTTCGGCCACCTCCTTGGCTTTTTGCAAAGCATTTTTCTTGGAAGCAGCTTCCTCTTCCTGCTCGTCCTACCAAAGAAAGCGAGTGGGAGAGAGAGAGGGGGAGGAGGGGAGACGGGAAATACATGGGAGGGAGAGAGAGGGGGGGGGGGTAAAAAGCAGAGATAGAGGAGGTTGATACAGATGGTAGACAGAGTGAGAGAAGAGAGCAATGACCTTTATAGATATAGTTATAGATAGGAGAATAAGGGGCGTTGACAGATACAGATACATGGAGATACAGAAGAAGAGGTGAAGTGAAGAGGGCTGACTCTGGCCCCAAAATCAGACCACGCAAGAATATAGCGTGATGCAGACCAAGTGGGGATTTTTTTGTATGGCGACAATGAGAGAATTTAGAATTTGGTCAATATAAAATGTAATTGCTAATTGGCAAAGTGGGGCTTATTTGATCGAATGTTTAGGTTATTACTGTCACAACCTGGCCATAGAGAGGCTTTTATTCTCTATTTTGGTTAGGACAGGGTGTGACTAGGGTGGGCATTCTATGTTAATTTTCTATGTTTTTGATTTCTGTGTTGTTTGGCCGGGTGTGGTTCTCAATCAGGGACAGCTGTCTATCGTTGTCTCTGATTGAGAACCTTACTTAGGTAGCTCTTGCCCACATGGGTTTTGTGGGTAGTTATTTTCTGTTTAGTGTGTTTTGCACCTGACGGAGCTGTTTCGGTTGTTTCTTTTGTTCCATGTTGTATTTAGTGTTTAGTTTATAAAATAACGATGAACACTTACCACGCTGCATCTTGGTCCTCACCTTCTTCCACCAACGGCCGTTACAATTACTGATATAAGTGGACGCACGTGGTATGCCTGTTGTTCACATGCATATCTGCCCTCTCATTGGCTAGAATGTTCCCGCCTGTTCCCGCCTTACCCGCCTGCCTTCCGCCCCTTGCAGACATTTATTCCCATTGTTAGAGCATTCAGTCCAATATCTGCCAATATACAGATCATTTTTGATGGGGAGCTAGAGCTGACAGGGTGAGAGGTCATGTCCTGAACTGAGGGGTCATTCTATTTGACCCCAGTAGGCTTGGCTCGGTCAGTGTACAAAGTACTGTACCTTAGTGAGTTCCTGTGCGTTGGCCAGATTGTCCACAGCAATGGCCAAGAACACATTCAGCAGAGTGTCTGAGGGCAAAGGGTTAAAGACATAAACTATACTGTGTGTGTGTGTGTGTGTGTGTGTGTATGTGTGTGTGTGTGTGTGTGTCAAATCAAATAAAATTTTATTTGTCACATACACATGGTTAGCAGATGTTAATGCGAGTGTAGCGAAATGCTTGTGCTTCTAGTTCCGACAATGCAGTAATAACCAACAAGTAATCTAACTAACAATTCCAAAACTACTGTCTTATACACACAAGTGTAAGAGGATAAAGAATATGTACATAAAGATATATGAATGAGTGATGGTACAGAGTGGCATAGGCAAGATACAGTAGATGGTATTGAGTACAGAATATACGTATGAGATGAGTATGTAAACAAAGTGGCATAGTTAAAGTGGCTAGTGATACATGTATTACATAAAGATGCAGTAGATGATATAGAGTACACTATATACATAGACATATGAGATGAATAATGTAGGGTATGTAAACATTATATTAGGTTGCATTGTTTAAAGTGGCTAGTGATATATTTTACATCATTTCCCATCAATTCCCATTATTAAAGTGGCTGGAGTTGAGTCAGTGTGTTGGCAGCAGCCACTCAATGTTAGTGGTGGCTGTTTAACAGTCTGATGGCCTTGAGATAGAAGCTGTTGTTCAGTCTCTCAGTCCCAGCTTTGATGCACCTGTACTGACCTCGCCTTCTGGATGATAGCGGGGTGAACAGGCAGTGGCTCGGGTGGTTGTTTTCCTTGATGATCTTTATGGCCTACCTGTAACATCGGGTGGTGTAGGTGTCCTGGAGGGCAGGTAGTTTGCCCCCGGTGATGTGTTGTGCAGACCTCACTACCCTCTGGAGAGCCTTACGGTTGTGGGCGGAGCAGTTGCCGTACCAGGCGGTGATACAGCCCGCCAGGATGCTCTCGATTGTGCATTTATAGAAGTTTGTGAGTGCTTTTGGTGACAAGCCAAATTTCTTCAGCCTCCTGAGGTTGAGGAGGCTCTGCTGCGCCTTCTTCACGATGCTGTCTGTGTGGGTGGACCAATTCAGTTTGTCTGTGATGTGTATGCCGAGGAACTTAAAACTTTTTACCCTCTCCACTACTGTTCCATCGATGTGGATAGGGGGGTGTTCCCTCTGCTGTTTCCTGAAGTCCACAATCATCTCCTTAGTTTTGTTGACGTTGAGTGTGAGGTTATTTTCCTGACACCACACTCCGACGGCCCTCACCTCCTCCCTGTAGGCCGTCTCGTCATTGTTGGTAATCAAGCCTACCACTGTTGTGTCGTCCGCAAACTTGATGATTGAGTTGGAGGCGTGCGTGGCCACGCAGTCGTGGGTGAACAGGGAGTACAGGAGAGGGCTCAGAACGCACCCTTGTGGGGCCCCAGTGTTGAGGATCAGCGGGGTGGAGATGTTGTTGCCTACCCGAGCTGTAGTCGATGAACAGCATTCTCACATAGGTATTCCTCTTGTCCAGATGGGTTAGAGCAGTGTGCAGTGTGGTTGAGATTGCATCGTCTGTGGACCTATTTGGGCGGTAAGCATTTTGGAGTGGGTCTAGGGTGTCAGGTAGGGTGGAGGTGATATGGTCCTTGACTAGTCTCTCAAAGCACTTCATGATGACGGAAGTGAGTGCTACGGGGCGGTAGTCGTTTAGCTCAGTTACCTTAGCTTTCTTGGGAACAGGAACAATGGTGGCCCTCTTGAAGCATGTGGGAACAGCAGACTGGGATAGGGATTGATTGAATATGTCCGTAAACACACCAGCCAGCTGGTCTGCGCATGCTCTGAGGGCGCGGCTGGGGATGCCGTCTGGGCCTGCAGCCTTGCGAGGGTTAACACGTTTAAATGTTTTACTCACCTCGGCTGCAGTGAAGGAGAGGCCACAGGTTTTGGTTGCGGGCCGTGTCAGTGGCACTGTATTGTCCTCAAAGCAGGCAAAAAAGTTATTTAGTCTGCCTGGGAGCAAGACATCCTGGTCCGTGACGGGGCTGGTTTTCTTTTTGTAATCCGTGATTGACTGTAGACCCTGCCACATACCTCTTGTGTCTGAGCCATTGAATTGAGATTCTACTTTGTCTCTATACTGACGCTTAGCTTGTTTGATTGCCTTGCGGAGGGAATAGCTACACTGTTTGTATTTGGTCATGTTTCCGGTCACCTTGCCCTGATTAAAAGCAGTGGTTCGCGCTTTCAGTTTCACGCGAATGCTGCCATCAATCCACGGTTTCTGGTTTGGGAATGTTTTAATCGTTGCTATGGGAACGACATCTTCAACGCACGTTCTAATGAACTCGCACACCGAATCAGCGTATTCGTCAATGTTGTTGTCTGACGCAATACGAAACATATCCCAGTCCACATGATGGAAGCAGTCTTGGAGTGTGGAATCAGATTGGTCGGACCAGCGTTGAACAGACCTCAGCGTGGGAGCTTCTTGTTTAAGTTTCTGTCTGTAGGCAGGGATCAACAAAATGGAGTCGTGGTCAGCTTTTCCGAAAGGAGGGCGGGGCAGGGCCTTATATGCGTCGCGGAAGTTAGAATAGCCCTGGTTGCGCAATCGATATGCTGATACAATTTAGGGAGTCTTGTTTTCAGATTAGCCTTGTTAAAATCCCCAGCTACAATGAATGCAGCCTCAGGATGTATGGATTCCAGTTTGCAAAGAGTCAAATAAAGTTCGTTCAGAGCCATCGATGTGTCTGCTTGGGGCGGAATATATACGGCTGTGATTATAATCGAAGAGAATTCCCTTGGTAGATAATGCGGTTGACATTTGATTGTGAGAAATTCTAAATCAGGTGAACAGAAGGACTTGAGTTCCTGTATGCTTTTGTGACCACACCACGTCTCGTTAGCCATAAGGCATACGCCCCCGCCCCTCTTCTTACCAGAAAGATGTTTGTTTCTGTCGGCGCGATGCGTGGAGAAACCAGCTGGCTGCACCGACTCCGTTAGCGTCTCTCCAGTGAGCCATGTTTCCGTGAAGCAAAGAACGTTACAGTCTCTGATGTCCCTCTGGAATGCTACCCTTGCTCGGATTTCATCAACCTTGTTGTCAAGAGACTGGACATTGGCGAGAAGTATACTGGGGAGTGGTGCACGATGTGCCCGTCTCCGGAGTCTGACCAGAAGACCGCTACGTTTCCCCCTTTTACGAAGTTGTTTTTTTGGGTCGCCGGCTGGGATCCATTCCATTGTCCTGGGTGAAAGGCAGAACACAGGATCCGCTTCGCGAAAGTCATATTCTTGGTCGTACTGATGGTGAGTTGACGCTGCTCTTATATTCAGTAGTTCTTCTCGACTGTATGTAATGAAACCTAAGATGACCTGGGGTACTAATGTAAGAAATAACACATAAAAAAACTAAAAACTGCATAGTTTCCTAGGAACGCGAAGCGAGGCGACCATGTGTGTGTGTGTGTGTGTGTGTGTGTGTGTAAGGATACAGTTGCCGAAAAGTGTGAGCACGATGAAGAAGACTGAGAAGACCATCCCGTTGTTGACTCCTCCCTGAGATTCTATTCCATCATACATGACCATGTTCCAGTCTTCTCCGGTCAGGATCTGGGGGAGAACACACTCCTAATAAACATGTAGGATCTGGGGGAGAACACACTCCTAATAAACATGTAGGAGCTTCATTTTAGGCACTTTGCTATAGCAGAAAAAAAACAGCAACAGGAAATGTGAATTATTATGTGGATTATAATTAGTGGACATTTTTTGTAGGGGTTGATCAATTTTTCGTTAGGGCAAATCAAGTCTGACATTTTAAAGTGGAAATTACACCCTTTAGAAGCCTTTGAATACCTTGAATACACTACAAGTTTGCATTTTCTGCGGAGCGGGACATTTCTCAGGAACAAAAGAGTGATAAAATTAAGATCCTACATCTGTACACACACAAACACTCATACACTTGTACTGCTGTACACATACACTCTTATACACACACACAATCTTATACACACACACACACTCTTAAACACACACACTTAAGCACACACACTCTTATACACACACTCTTAAACACACACACACTTATAAACACACGCTTTGCACACGTTAGGACTGCTTATCTTGGGACTGCTTACACTCTCACCTTTCCCTGCCTTTACACTCGTCTATCCTCTTTCTTTCTCTCCTATCCCTCATTTCCAGTGTGCTACCACTCCCACTCTTCTTCTGCCCTCTTTTCTCATTCCATTATCTCTTTCCTTTCTCTCCCCTCTCCACTCCCCCCTCCCGTCTTTATCCACTCACCTGGAACACAGTCATTATTGCTGCAGGGAAAGTATCAAAGTTGGTCGAGGGAGTGCCAGATTCAAAATTAAACCTAGAGGATAAACAGAAAGAAATTGAGGAAGAGAGAAAGAGAGAGCGAGAAAGAGAGAGCGAGAGAAAGATAGCGAGAGAGAGAGAGAGAGAGAGAGAGAGAGAGAGAGATTAAAGATGACACCAAACAGTCAGATACTGAAGATAAAGAGTGACAGGGGAAGGGGGGGAAGGGGGAGGAAGGGGGAGGAAGGATGAAAGGGGCAAGAAAAGAGGGGGAAAGAAGAGGAGGTACTGACTGTCCTCCGAAGAGTTGCATGCCCAACAGAGCGAAGACGACGATAAAGAGGAAGAGGAGGAAGAGCAGGCTTATAATGGATTTCATGGAGTTGAGCAGAGATACAACCAGGTTCCTCAAAGACGCCCAGTACCTGACAGAGAGAGAGAGAATAGTAGAGAGAGAGGGAGAGGGGCGCGGGAGAGAAATCACAGCAGAAAAATGTGTGACCTGTTGCCACAAGAAAAGGGCAACCAGTGAAGAACAAATACCATTCTAAATACAACCCATATATTTTCCATTTTGTACTTTAACTATTTGCACATCGTTACAACACTGTATATGGACATAATATGACATTTTAAATGTCTTTATTATTTTGGAACTTGTGTGAGTGTAATATTTACTTTTCACTTTTTATTATTTATTTCAATTGCTTTGGCAATGTAAACATATGTTTCTTCCCATGCTAATAAAGACCCTTGAATAGAACTGAGAGAGTTGGGGAGAGAGTGTTGGAGAGAGGAGAGAGAGCTTGTGAGAGAGAGAGAAAGAGTTTAGAAAAGCCTATAAATGTCTAAATGCCTTCATGGTCGTTTGTTAATGAGACATGCTGACAAACAGATTGATAAGATATCCGATACAGAGGTTGACTCAAAGTCAGTAGAGACTTACTTGGTGACTTTGAAGATTCTCAGTAACCTTAGAGCTCGTAATACACTGATACCAAAGGATGTCCCAGGCTGGATAAAACCCCACAGCACCTCGAATATGCTGCCACATATTACCTGCCACACACACACACACATACATTAGTGATGTTATCCAAAACATGCGGTCAAAAATTATATGCAAGTGTGTGTGTTTACTGTATTGGTGTGTGTGTGTGTGTGTGTGTGTGTGTGTGTGTGTGTGTGTGTGTGTGCGTGCGCGCGTGCGTGCGCGTGCGTGCGTGCGTGTGTGTGTGTGTGTGCGTACATGTGTGTGCGTGCGTGCATGTGTGTGTGTCCGTGTCACATATGCACCGTGTGTACCCTAGAGTAGACGAGTTCCACCACTCACAATGCAGTCAAAGCAGTTAAAGGAGGAGTGAAAGTAAGGCTGTGACCCCAGTCCATAAATCTTTATACCCATCTCAGAAATGAAGATACTCAAGAAGACGAACTCTGCAAAGTCTGGAAGAGGTGAAAAGAGAGAGGGAACAGGGTGAGAGAGAGCGGGAAAGATCAGACATGAATGAGCAAGCAGGAAAATACAGGAGGATGATATCGAAAGAAAAGGAATAAAGAAGTACATTGAACAATTCACTGTAAGAAGCAATCAAATAGGCAGAAAGACTGTCACGGATCCCTCCGGAACTTTCATTACACACACCTGTCCCCTATTCCTAATGATTAGTACTTGTATAAGTTTGCCCTTTGGTTTCCATTGGGCTGTCGATTATTGTTACTATGTCCGTTGGTGCGTGTGAGTACATGTGCTGTGTGTTTTGGCCTTCATGCCATTGTGGATTGCGCAGATGATTACGGGTCGTGTCCAGTGTGTTAATTATTGTGCGCGTGTGTTATTTATTAGAGGTACTCCTCTCTCTTTTGTTTGAGTTTCTACCCTGTGTTTTTATTCCGTGTTTGATTGGTCTTCGTCCCCGTGCCTTTACACGGCACGCCATAATTTGGGGCTTAATAAAAAACCTTATTACGCGTTCCTGTGTCTGTCTCCCGAATCTCCTTTAAGCCAACGTGAAAGAATCTCCTTTAAGCCAACGTGAAATAATCTCCTTTAAGCCAACATGACAAAGAGGTAGAGAAAGAAATAAAGAAAAGTATCTAGAATTTTATCCTTCATATAAGAGTGTATGTGTACAGTAGCATGAGTGTATGAGTGTCTGTGTGTGTACAGATGTAGGATCTTAATTTTATCCATCCTCCCACCCTCTATCCCTCCCTCCCACCCTCTATCTCTCCCTCCCTCCATACCTCCCTCTCACCCTCTATCCCTCCCTCCCACCCTCTATCTCTCCCTCGCTCCATCCTACCCTCTATCCCTCCCTCCATCCATACCTCCCTCCCCCCTCCCTGTATGTCTACTCACAGAGGAAGTCTGAGAGTGGTTCAGGCTGGTCATAGTGTACTACAGCCACACACATGGTGTTAAGTCCCACCAGACACAGTACACTCCAGTAGAAATACTGGGTCTTCACAATGCGTCGGATGAAGAAACGCAGACGACGCTCCCTCTTATGGAAGTTAGAGCCCTCCAGCTTTGAACTCTTCAGACTGGCCCGCGCAAAGGGAGAACCTGGGAGGAGAGGAGAAGAATGGGAAAAGGAGAGGGGGATAGTGGAGAGGAGAAGAGAAGAGTGGGAAGAGGAGAGGGGGATAGAGGAGAGGAGAAGAGTGGGAAAAGGAGAGGGGGATGGAGGAGAGGAGAAGAGTGGGAAGAGGAGAGGGGGATGGAGGAGAGGAGAAAAAAGGGAAGAGGTGATGGAGAACAGGAGAAGAGTGGGAAAAGGAGAGGGGGATGGGGACAAGAGTAGAGAGAAAAAACACATTTGGTTAGCATGTAACATCTTGTGTGTGCGTGTGCGTGTGTGTGGTGTTTCTTACCCAGTGCCAGGTCTCCATTCCCATCCTCTGGGTTAAGGAGATCTGTTTTGTTCTTGTGGTTTTTGATGGTGGGTCTCCTGCGGGTGCCTGAATGGGAAAAATAGAACACAGTGACGCACAACTACTCACTATAGAACACGCAAACAAACACTGGCACAGAAGCAAAGATGCTACATTTACACTAGTCAAGATGCTACATTTACACTAGTGAAGATGCTACATTTACACTAACAAATATGCTACATTTACACTAGCAAAGATGCTACATTTACACTAGCAAATATGCTACATTTACACTAGTAAAGATGCAACATTTACACTAGCAAAGCTGCAACATTTATAATAGGAAAGATGCTACATTTACACTAGCAAATATGCTACATTTACACGAGCAAAGGTGTTGCATTTACACTAGCAAAGATGCTCTCGTTACACTAGTAAATATTCTACATTTACACTAGCAAAAATGCTACATCTACAATAGCAAATATTATAGATTTACACTAGTAAAGATGATAAATGTACACTAGTAAAGATGCTACATTTACACTAGTAAATATGCTACATTTACACTAGTAAAGATGATACATTTACACTAGTAAAGATGATACATTTACACTAGTAAAGATGATACATTTACACTAGCAAAGATGATACATTTACACTAGAAAATATGCTACATTAACAATAGGAAATATGCTACATTTACACTAGCAAAAATGCTAAATTTACACTAGAAAATGTGTTACATTTACACTAGAAAAGATGCTACAGTCACACTAGCAAAGATGATCCGGTTACACTAGTAAAAATTCTACATTTACACTATTAAAAATGCTACATTTACACTAGCAAAGATGATACATTTAGTCTAGAAAGATGCTACATGTATACTGGTAAAGATAATACATTTACACAATGTTATATTTTCTCATTGTCTGTCTCTATATACATTCTAACATCATATCTATGTCACTACACACACACACACTTGGGAAAATACCGTCAAAGGCATCAGGGTCTTCATCATCTGCTAAGATCACTTCTTCTATAGGAAGCAAAAGTGAAGTAAACAAAACAGGGAATGTATATGGCAATATGTAACATATATAACATAAATATATAACATAAATATATAACATATATAACATCAATATATAACATAAATATATAACATATTTAACATAAATATATAATGTATATAACATAAATATATAACATATATAACATAAATATATAACATAAATATATAACATATTTAACATAAATATATAATGTATATAACATAAATATATAACATAAATATATAACATATATAACATAAATATATAACATATATAACATAAATATATAACATATATAACATAAATATATAACATATTAAACATAAATATATAACATAAATATATAACATATATAACATAAATATATAACATATATAACATAAATATATAACATATTAAACATAAATATATAATGTATATAACATAAATATATAACATATATATATAACATATTTAACATAAATATATAATGTATATAACATAAATATATAACATAAATATATAACATATATAACATAAATATATAACATATATATATAACATATTTAACATAAATATATAATGTATATAACATAAATATATAACATAAATATATAACATATATAACATAAATATATAACATATATAACATAAATATATAACATATATAACATAAATATATAACATAAATATATAACATATATAACATAAATATATAACATATATAACATAAATATATAACATATATAACATAAATATATAACATAAATATATAACATATATAACATAAATATATAACATATATAACATAAATATATAACATATATAACATAAATATATAACATATATAACATAAATATATAATGTATATAACATAAATATATAACATATATAACATAAATATATAATGTATATAACATAAATATATAACATAAATATATAACATATATAACATAAATATATAACATATATAACATAAATATATAACATATATAACATAAATATATAACATATATAACATAAATATATAACATATATAACATAAATATATAACATATATAACATAAATATATAACATATATAACATAAATATATAATGTATATAACATAAATATATAACATAAATATATAACATATATAACATAAATATATAACATATATAACATAAATATATAACATATATAACATAAATATATAACATATATAACATAAATATATAACATATATATATAACATATATAACATTACATAAATATGTAACATATATAACTTAAATAACATAAATATATAACGTACATAACATAAATATGTAACATATATAACATAAATATATAACATATATAACATAAATATATAACATAAATATATAACATATATAACATTACATAAATATGTAACATATATAACTTAAATAACATAAATATATAACGTACATAACATAAATATGTAACATATATAACATAAATATATAACATATATAACATAAATATGTAACAGCCCTTCCATGTATGTTTTGTGTGTAGTTCTATATGATGATAATGTACCTGCTTTACAAATCCATTCCAGGTATCCATTGAGCTCTCTCTCTATCTGCTGCTGTCTCCTCAGCTTTAGAAACTCACTCCTGTTCTCCACTCGCTCTCTCTCTTTGGCAAACTCCCTGTGATAGACACACACATATCAACACACACATATCAAATGAAACACACATATAGATGTATACAATGACATATACACAGACATATTGTATACACACACACACGCACACGAAACACACACACACACATGTCCCACACACACGCGCACGTGCGCCCACACACACACTCTCCCACACACACACATGCATGCACACACACGCACACACTTACCCAGACAGTACACCCAGGACCAGGTTCAACATGAAGAAAGAGCCGATGATGATGAGGGGAATGAAGTACATCCAGTTCCACGCGCTCCCTGAGGCATCGTTGCTCTGCAAACACACACACACACACGCACGCACACACACACACACACACACACACACACACACACACACACACACACACACACACACACACACACACACACACACACACACACACACACACACACACACACACACACACACACACACACACACACACACACACACACACACACACACACACACTAGTAATTCATCTTTCCCTTGTTTGACTAGAGAGGTTACACTGAGATGTAGATTTTATAAAGCCAAAAAATAGCAGACCATTTCACAACCTTTTCATGAACTGGGACGGGGTCACCACAATACGGGGATGATTAGGACATCGTTTTATACAGTATACTGTCCAGAGTATCTGCCATTTAAACAGTTCAGCTGCACAGAATGTAACACTCTTCCTCTCTATTTTTCCCTCACCCTTTCTCTCCCTCTCCCTCTCTCAACCCTCCATATCCCTTCTCTCTCCAACCCCCCTTTCTCTCCCTCTCTCAACTCTCCATTTCCCTTCTCTCTCCAACCCCCCTTTCTCTCCCTCTCTCAACCCTCCATTTCCCTTCTCTCTCCAACCCCCTTTCTCTCCCTCTCTCATCCCTCCCCATCTTGCTGTATTTCCCCCTAAACATCACAGAATGTAATGCCCTCCCTCCCTCCCTCCCTCCCTATGTCTGTGGGCGTGGCTGCTGTTGCTCTGTGCTGCAGCCTTTTTATCCATTAAACTTTCAGCACTTTCTTCCTCAGCAGCTGCAAGAATAACTCTGACTGAACAGCCCTGTTAAATATAGAGCAGCACCACCACCGAGTGAGACTGATGGAGGAAAGAGAAGAAGGGAAGCGGTGGGGGAAAGGGGAGGGGGTGAAGAGGAAGGGAGAAAGGGGGAGGCTGGCGGGGGGAGAGAGAGAGTGAGTAATTGGGTGTGGTGAGGTGGGGGGAGTAGGAAGATGCGAAGAGGAATGGAGATGGAGAGACAGATTAAGGAAGCAGAGAGAGCGAGGAAAGAGAGATGTGTGAGAAAGAGAAGAGGGGGAAGAGGGGCAAGGGGGAATATTCAATATGGGCCCATATAGACTGCTGTGGATGGGACTACACTCACATTCCCCCACTACCCTCATCCACCTCTCTGTCACCATAGCAACCATTGCCACTGGCAGCAGGGCCCTATTCACTGTTTCTTAGGTATGGGCACACAATACAGCATATGAGTAAATGCTATGGGCATATTTGTATAGCAGTGAAACATGTATTATATGAATTGGTGGGTATTTACAATGTAATTTACTAGTAAATACGATAGAAATCTATTATCCAGGTTGTAGTTGCCCCACAGATTTAGGATCAGCTTATCCTGCCTCAATTCTAACCGAAACCCAAAACAAAAACTGAACCCAATCTCAAACCCAAACCGAAGACTAAACCTGAACCCGATCTCAAACCCCAAACCAATCCTGAATCCAATCCCAATCCCAAACACAAACACAAAACCAAACCCGATCTCAAGCCAAACCTAAACCTAAAACCAAACCCAAACTCCTGATCTTAAACACAAAACCAAACCCGATCTTAAACCCTAACCCAACTACAGTAACTCACATAATAGTCCAGCTCTTTAACCATCAAGTAAATACCATAATACCTCTAAAACAGAACCACTGTGATGTGAAGTACCGTAACTCACATAGTAGAGCAGGTCAGTCCATCCCTCCATGGTAATACATTGGAAGACAGTGAGCACGGCAAACAGGATGTTGTCAAACTGGGTGATGCCGTAGTTAGGCCCCAGCCAATACTTTCGACACGTGGTCCCGTTTGGACATAGTCTCGACGGGGCTTCGGTCCCACACGGAACTTCCTCACGAATCTCATCTACAGGGGTACAGACAGTTTGGGGATCAACATGTTATTTAAGAGCTAGATCTTCTTTGATTCATTTTGAATTGACAGTCTTTTTGTCACTGATTTAACTGGCATACTGATTGACTGACTGGCGACTGACTGGCTGACTGACTAACTGGTAGAATGACTGGCAATGACTGGTAGAATGACTGGCAATGACTGGTAGAATGACTGGCATACTGCCTGACTGGTATGCTGACTGGCACATACTGACTGGGTGACTGACTGGCAGACTGACTGACTGATTGACTGACTGATTGACTGACTGACTGACTGGCAGACTGACTAGCAGACTGACTGGCATGCTGACTGACTGACTAACTGACTCAATGTCTGACCATCCAACCAACCGACTCACCGACCTACTGGCTGACCGACCGACTGACCGACCAATCCACCGACTGACCGATTTACCTGTGTGAATGTCGAAGCAGGTAGTATGGAATTTGCCCATGTAGAACTCCAGGCCGATGATAGCGAACATGAGGATGGCGAAGAATAGCAACAGGCCGATCTGCAGCAGTGGAATCATAGCCTTCATGATGGACTTGAGGACCACCTGGAGGCCTGGGGGAGACAGAGCACATTGTTTAAGAACAGAAACAACAGACAAAGTAAAAAAAAAACCTGACCTACATCCCAAAATCCCTATAAAAATGATGTAACTTAATCAGAACTGTCCTCCCCCTCCCCTCTTCTTATGGTATCAGATGAAATAAGACTATTAGGGGTGTAGCTAGTCGGTCTCTCCGTCCCACACCCCCATATATCCCAAGACTTACTGGGTATCCCAGACACCAGTTTGAGGGGTCTCAGTACACGGACCGCTCTCAGAGTCCGCAAATCGAAGTCCGATCCCACTGTAGACAGGATCCTACAGAGAGAGATGGAGCAGAGAGAGAGAGGAGGTGGAGAGAGGGAGAGAGGGCGACAGAGGGAAGAGGGAAAATGAAGAGAAGGAATAATTATAGTATTTTTATATTTTTTTAGGAACATTTGTAGCATCAGCCAATCAATGTGTGTCAGTTGCTGGGGGTTTTAGTGACATCATCTGTTGATCATTTACATGAATCACTTGGATAAGAAGAAGACATTCAGCGAGTGAATGAGTAAGTAAATAATGTGAATGCGTGAATGAGCCACGAGTCAATCAAGAGATGGGACAGGGAATTCGATAGAGAGAGAGAGAGTGAGAGAGAGAGAGAAAGAGAGAGAGAGAGAGAGAGAGAGAGAGAGAAAGCGAGAGAGAGAGAGAGAGAGAGAGAGAGAGAGAGAGAGAAAGAGAGAGAGAGACAGAGAGAGAGAGAGAGAGAGAGAGAGAGAGAGAGGGACAGAGAGAGAGAGAAAGAGAGAAAGAGAGAGAGAGAGAGAGAGAGAGAGACAGAGAGAGAGAGGGAGAGAGAGAGAGAGAGAGAGAGAGAGGTAGAGATAGAGAGCACAGGCTGTATTGTTGTTGACTGGCTCATTTGTTACCCATCTTTATTCCACTGCCAACTCATCAGGACTGTATCTTTACCTCACTATACACACACACACACAAACATTTATGCACGCATGCACAGACACATGCACACACAAACATGCACACACATGCACACACACACACAAAACACACACACACATTGTGTAGGAAAAACTGAGAGGGACAGAAAGATAGGTGTGTGTGTTTCTGTGAAGGAGTATGTGTGTTGGTGAGGAGGAGTGTTTGTGTGTGAAGGAGGATGTTCTCTCACGTTGTCTGACTTCCAGTTATCTCTCTGACTGACTGGGAATCATCAACGTTTTCCAATAGTCCTTCTGCTAAGAGCTGCATGGCACAGTTTAACTGGCTGATCCTGTTGCACCAGTGCATTCGACTCTTGGTGGAATGCATTGCTTGACACCGTGATATGCACAATGTCGTTCGTGAACTGCAGGTCCCCAAATGATTCATTCTCGAGTTTGTTTTGAGCAGCTTTGTAGTTTTGGTTCTACGAAGCTGGGTCCATCATAACAGTCAATAATCAATTAATTGCATTAATTCTTGCACCATGTAATATATTATCAGTTTGAAACAATGCCTGCAGCATGATCAGCTGTTTGTCTCTGGAGCTCCTGGGCGGGGTGCATCAATCCTGCTGTAGGACTCATTGCATTGCAGCCAACAGGTCAAACAAACAACTAAAACAAACAAGTCACTCAGAAAAATGAAACATAACTAGAGGCATTAAAAAGGGTAATTCAAAAATAATGAATAATTCGCAAACTGCACATCACTACTCAATAGGTGTCTCTCCCCTCCACATGGACCACTACAACACAGGAGAGTCTCAGGGGCCCACCGTTAGTCTGACAGCACACCTAAACACTAGGGAATGATGAGGTGTCAGTGTAATACAATCTGAATGACACATCGTTGAAAGCCTTCCCACCGAGGCCTGGTGGGGTATCTGGTTGTTGAACAACAGTGAGTCCACAGAGCCCAGTTTAGGAAGCTCTGTGCTTAACGACTGACACACACTTTTAGCTTAATAGCTTCACCAGAGAGGCTGGTGTGACTGACTATGTTCTGGAGTTAGCTATCTGCGCTGGGAACGCAGGTAAATCCTATGGGAGTTAGCTATCTGCGCTAGGAACGCAGGTAAATACTATGGGAGTTAGCTATATGCGCTAGGAAGGCAGGTAAATCCTATGGGAGTTAGCTATCTGCGCTAGGAACGCAGGTAAATACTATGGGAGTTAGCTATATGCGCTAGGAAGGCAGGTAAATCCTATGGGAGTTATCTTTCTGTGTTAGGAACAAAGGTAAATCCTATGGGGGTTAGCTATCTGCGCTAGGAACACAGGTAAATCCAATGGGAGTTAGCTATCTGTGCTAGGAACGCAGGTAAATCCTATGGGAGTTATCTTTCTGTGTTAGGAACAAAGGTAAATCCTATGGGAGTTAGCTATCTGTGCTAGGAACACAGGTAAATCCTATGGGAGTTAGCTATCTGTGCTAGGAACACAGGTAAATCCTATGGGAGTTAGCTATCTGTGCTAGGAACGCAGGTAAATCCTATGGGAGTTAGCTATCTGCGCTAGGAACGCAGGTAAATCCTATGGGAGTTAGCTATCTGTGCTAGGAACGCAGGTAAATCCTATGGGAGTTATCTTTCTGTGTTAGGAACAAAGGTAAATCCTATGGGGGTTAGCTATCTGTGCTAGGAACACAGGTAAATACTATGGGAGTTACTATCTGTGCTACAAGGCAAGTACTTGCTATGGGATTTCAATTCTATATAACTATATTTATCCCCTCAGGGGCAATTAAGCTATCTCCTGTGCTAGATACGTAGAGGGATGCTATGGGAGTTAGAAATCGCTAGCCCTGATGACAGCCGGGGATACAGATACTGTCCTACCAGAAGAGTAGGTAAAGGGAAGTGAGAACGAGGGAAGGAGACAGGGAAGGAAGGGCGAGGTGCTGGTTTGTCAGCCTGGAAGGTCCTGCGCTGAAGACAAGGTGGGATATTGGGGTTAAAGTGAGGGATTCACACTGACAAAGCAGGTGTGTGTGTGGAGGGAGAAAAAGTGTGTGTGTGTGTGTGTCTGTGCGTGTGTCTGCGCGTGTGTATGTAGGGGATAGTATTAACAGTGCTGACAGGAGAGACATCTACTGGGAGTTACTTGCCAATCTGCCTCACAGGAAATTGTCAAGAGTGTATATGTGTGTGTGTGCATGTGTGTGCAAGCAAGAAGAAGACAATGATGATGATGAAGAAGATGAAGATGGCAGTCTTGCACCAACAGCAGCTCCTCAACCCCACCAGGTCTGTCCACCTTTACAGCATTTATCATCAAAGCAACAAGGCTCATTCACACCGTTTCCACGGTTACTGGGGCCCTTCTCATTCATAACTGTTTCCATGGCAACAGGGACCTTGGCTCCTTGCTAGAATCTTTGCATCACCGTGGTAACCGGGCCAAGGGGAGCTTGATTGATATGTTTTTTCTTTTCTTCTAATATCCTCAGTTGTACAGTGAAACACACACATGCATGTAATTAATACACATACAAGCTAGCACATACACCCAAAGCACACACACCACCACAAGCATGCACACACACGTACACATTTATAAGCTGCGCGTACATACACTTTCAGCTTGGAACCATTTGAGTGCAAATACATTTATATGCACGAATGCACACTAGCATTTGGGTCACACGAACTAGCTACCTATGAAAATCCTCAGTTTCTACCCTGATGAACACACACGCATGAAAACACACACACACACACACTCCCTCCCATATACACACACACACAGTTGAAGTCGGAAGTTTACATACACTAGGTTGGAGTCATTAAAACTCATTGTTCAACCACTCCAGGGAATATGATAGGCTCAAATAAAAATAGTTTCCTGATCTTTCTTATACTGTATGTCACATCATCTGACAGATACACGCAACAGGTCAGAGGTTAGCATAACGTCAAGGCTTTAAGCAAGTCTGTCTGAGAAGTAAACGTCGTAAGAATCTGGCTTGTAGAGGCACAATTTCGTACACACAGTATGAGGAAGGAGTGGCCAGCTAATCTTGAGTTTGACAGTCTGGAACCAAGGCTTGAGCCATTAAAATATAATTTAGAGAGAGGTTCAAACCAGGCAAGACTTTACCTGAGACAAAGACCCTTTTTTAACCAAAAGAGCTCTTCAATGTTCTCCACACTGTTCTACCGTGGGCAGCTCCTCACAGTTCTCCACACTGTTCTACAATGGACAGCTCCTCACTGTTCTCCACACTGTTCTACAATGGACAGCTCCTCACTGTTCTCCACACTGTTCTACAATGGACAGCTCCTCACAGTTCTCCACACTGTTCTACAATGGACAGCTCCTCACTGTTCTCCACACTGTTCTACAATGGACAGCTCCTCACTGTTCTCCACACTGTTCTACAATGGACAGCTCCTCACAGTTCTCCACACTGTTCTACAATGGACAGCTCCTCACTGTTCTCCACACTGTTCTACAATGGACAGCTCCTCACAGTTCTCCACACTGTTCTACAATGGACAGCTCCTCACTGTTCTCCACACTGTTCTACAATGGACAGCTCCTCACAGTTCTCCACACTGTTCTACAATGGACAGCTCCTCACAGTTCTCCACACTGTTCTACAATGGACAGCTCCTCACAGTTCTCCACACTGTTCTACAATGGACAGCTCCTCACTGTTCTCCACACTGTTCTACAATGGACAGCTCCTCACAGTTCTCCACACTGTTCTACAATGGACAGCTCCTCACTGTTCTCCACACTGTTCTACAATGGACAGCTCCTCACTGTTCTCCACACTGTTCTACAATGGACAGCTCCTCACAGTTCTCCACACTGTTCTACAATGGACAGCTCCTCACTGTTCTACAATGGACAGCTCCTCACTGTCCTACTACAGATAGAACTCAATAGCCGTGTCCAAAATCTAACTTGCATACAAAACCTACATGTTGTGTACATATCATGCTACATACTATTTAGAACGTATTGTTTAGTAAAAACAAATGCAGTGAGCAATAAATATCAACGTACTAGGTCATCCATCCTTAGAATGTGTCATCTAATGCTCAATTACGTTGATTCGTTCAGTTTGTACAGCAAGGCATCTTACGTGATTATCACCTGTTGTCAATCACACTGGGTCTGGAAAGCCCAGTCTCTTCCTCAGTAGTGTGCATCCAATTCTACTAGATGAAAAGCCTAAATCAGTATTACATCCTGGCATTTAAAGCATACTACAGTTCTGAAATTTCACGTATAAAACGTTCTATTCTAATCAAGTACAAGTATTCAGACACGGCCACTACCATAGACCACGGTTACATGGCCTTATCCACAGATCTAGGACCAGATACACTCACAATTCTTATGGGGATGAGAAAATATATGAGCCTATCATATTCCCTCCATCCTTCCTTCCTTCCTTCCTTCCTTCCTTCCTTCCTTCCTTCCTTCCTTCCTTCCTTCCTTCCTTCCTTCCTTCCTTCCTTCCTTCCTTCCTTTCCTTCCTTCCTTCCTTTCCTTCCTTTCCTTCCTGTATAGTCATGTACTGCATGTGTATTACTAGCTTCACTCACTAGCTTTAAGCACCAACTGTCAGAGCAGCTCACAGATTACTGCACCTGTACATAGCCCACCTATAATTTAGCCCAAACAACTACCTCTTTCCCTATTGTATTTAATTAATTTATTTATTTTGCTCCTTTGCACCCCATTATTTTTATTTCTACTTTGCACATTCTTCCATTGCAAATCTACCATTCGAGTGTTTTACTTGCTATATTGTATTTACTTTGCCACCATGGCCTTTTTTTGCCTTTATCTCCCTTATCTCACCTCATTTGCTCACATCGCATATAGACTTGTTTATACTGTATTATTGACTGTATGTTTGTTTTACTCCATGTGTAACTCTGTGTCGTTGTATGTGTCGAACTGCTTTGCTTTATCTTGGTCAGGTCGCAATTGCAAATGAGAACTTGTTCTCAACTTGCCTACCTGGTTAAATAAAGGTGAAATAAAAAAAAATTAAAAAAATGATTGTGTTGTTTGGCAATGTGCCTCAGTATATATGCTGAGAAGAAGACGGTTTATAGGTGTGTGAAGGAAAAGTGAGCATGTGTTTGAAGTGTAAATGTGTATTGTGTGTGCATGTATGCATCCCCTGGTCATTGTAGTATCAAAGTGTCAGGGCAGAGGTGGGTAGAAAGGGCAGTAGCTTTTCATCTTCAAAGAGCTACACTTCTAAAAGAAAAATCGCCATTCAAAAAGAGCTAACCATAGAGACCACAGCTGGGAGCAGTGTATGTGTGTGTGACATCTGTGTATAAGTGCGAAGCGTGTGTGTGTGTGTGTATGCGTGTGAGAAAAATGAATGAAAGAGAGAGAGACAAAAAGAGAGAAAGAGAGAAAGAGAGAATGAGATAGAAAGAGTTATAGACACAGAGAGACAGAGAAAAAGGTTGAGATAGCGAGAAAGAGACACAAAGAGAGAGAGAGAGAGAGAGAGAGAGAGAGAGAGAGAGCAAGAGGAAGAGAGAGTGAGAGAGCGAACGAGAGGGACAGAGAGTGACAGACAGAGAGAGAGGGGGAGAGTTCCTGTGTCTCAAGGCTGTACTGGGTGATTGATCATCTGCAGCAGCTAAAAACAGGTTACTGCAGCACACACACACACACACACACACACACACACACACACACACACACACACACACACACACACACACTCTCTCTCATTCGCCTGCTCCGCTCCTCCTCTCTCTCTCACTCACTTTCTCCATTTCTTTCTATCCCTTGTTATCTGTCTATCCTTTCTCTTTTCACTCTATTTCATGATTTATCTTCCTTTCATGTGCTCTCCTTTCCTACTCCCTTTACAACATATACATAGATATACACTACTATTGGTGGCTTCGGCTATTTCAGCAACACTGTTGCTGACAGGTGTGTAAAATCGAGCACACAACCATGCAATCTCCATAGACAAACATTGACAGTAGAATGTCTTTGCTGAAGAACTCATTGACTTTCAACGTGGCACCGTCATAGGATGCCACCTTTCGAAAGAAGTCAGTTCATAACATTTCTGACCTGCTAGAGCTGCCCCGGTCAACTGTAAGTGCTGTTATTGTGAAGTGGAAACGTCTAGGAGCAACAACGGCTCAGCCACAAAGTGGTAGGCCACACAAGCTCACAGAACGGGACCGCCGAGTGCTGAAAGGCGTAGTGCATAAAAATCATATTTCCTTGGTTGCAAATACTCACTACCGAGTTTCAAACTGCCTCTAGAAACAACGTCCGCACAAGAACTGTTACAGTGGCTTGCGAAAGTTTTCACCCCCCTTGGCATTTTTCCTATTTTATTGCCTTACAACTTGGAATTAATATAGATTGTTTGGGGGTTTGTATCATTTGATTTACACAACATGCCTACCACTTTGAAGATGCAAAATATTTTTTATTGTGAAACAACAAAAAAAAATGTACAACTTGAGCATGCGTAACTATTCACCCCCCTCAAAGTCAATACTTTGTAGAGCCACCTTTTGCAGCAATTACAGCTGCAAGTCTCTTGGGGTATGTCTCTATAAGCTTGGCACATCTAGCCACTGGGATTTTTGCCCATTCTTCAAGGCAAAACTTCTCCAGATCCTTCAAGTTGGATGGGTTCCGCCGGTATACAGCAGTCTTTAAGTCATTTCACAGATTCTCAATTGGATTGAGGTCTGATTATTGACTAGGCCATTCCAAGACATTAAAATGTTTTTCCTTATACCACTCGATTGTTGCTTTAGAAGTATGCTTAGACTCATTGTCCTGCTGGAAGGTGAACCTCGGTCCCAGTCTCAAATCTCTGGAAGACTGAAACAGGTTTCCCTCAAGAATTTCCCTGTATTTAGTGCCATCCATCATTCATTCAATTCTGACCAGTTTCCTAGACCCTGCCGATGAAAAACATCCCCATAGCATGATGCTGCCACCACCATGCTTCTCTGTGGGGATGGTATTCTCGGGGTGTTGAGAGGTGTTGGGTTTGAGCCAGACATAGCATTTTCCTTGATGGCAAAAAAAAACAAATTTAGTCTCATCTGACCAGAGTACCTTCTATCATATGTTTGGGGAGTCTCCGACATGCCTTTTAGCGAACACATGTGTTTTCTTATTTCTTTCTTTAAGCAATGGCTCTTTCTGGCCACTCTTCCATAATGTCTAGCTCTGTGGCGTGTACGGCTTAAAGTGATCTTATGGACAGATACTCCAACCTCCGCTGGGGAGTTTTGCAGCTCCTTCAGGGTTATCTTTGGTCTCTTTGTTGCCTCTCTGATTAATGGCCTCCTTGCTTTGTCTGTAAGTTTTGGTAGGCGGCCCTCTCTTGGCAGGTTTGTTGTGGTGCCGTATTCTTTCAATTTTTTAATAATGGATTTAATGGTGCTCTGTGGGTTCAAAGTTTCAGATTTTTTTTATAACCCAACCCTGATCTGTACTTCTCCACAACTTTGTCCCTGACCTGTTTGGAGAGCTCCTTGGTCTTCATTGTGCCGCTTGCTTGGTGGTGCCCCTTGCTTAGCGGTGTTGCAGACTGGGGCCTTTCAGAACAGGTGTATATATACTGAGATCATGTGACAGATCATGTGACACTTAGATTGCACACAGGTGGACTTTATTTAACTAATTATGTGACTTCTGAAGGTAATAGGTTGCACCAGATCTTTTTTAGGGGCTTCATAGCAAAGGGGCTGAATATAAATGCACACACCACTTTTCTGTTTATAATTCTTTAAACATTTTTGAAACAAGTTATTTTTTTCATTTCACTTCACCAATTTGGACTATTTTGTGTACATTCATTTTTTTTATTTTACCTTTATTTAACCAGGCAAGTCAGTTAAGAACAAATTATTATTTACAATGACGGCCTAGGAACAGTGGGTTAACTGCCTGTTCAGGGGCAGAACGACAGCTCGGGGGTTTGAACTTGCAACCTTCCGGTTACTAGTGCAACGCTCTAACCACATGAAGTCCAAATAAAAATACATTTAAATTACAGGCTGTAATGAAATAAAATAGGAAAAAACGCCAAGGGGCATGAATACTTTTGCATGGCACTGTAGTTTGGAGCGTCATGAAATGGGTTTCCATGGGCGAGCAGCCACACACAAGCCTAAGATCATCAAGTGAAATGCAAAGCGTTGCCTGGAGTGGTGTAAAGCTTGCCACCATTGGACTCTGGAGCAGTGAAAACACATTCTCTGGAGTGATGAAACACGCTTCACCATCTGGCAGTCCGACGGGCAAATCTGGGTTTGGCGGATGCCAAGAGAACGCTACCTACTCCAATGCATAGTGCCAACTGTAAAGTTTTGTGGAAGATGAATAATGGTCTGAGGCTGTTTTTCATGGTTCGGCTAGGCCCCTTAATTCCAGTGAAGGGCATTGTTAACGCTACAGCATACAATGACATTCTAGGCAATTCTGTGCTTCCAACTTTGTGGCAACAGTTTGGGGAAGGCCCTTTCCTGTTTCAGCATGACAATGCCCCCGTGCACAAAGCAAGGTCCATACAGAAACTGTTTTTCGAGATCGGTGTGGAAGAACTTGACTGGTCTGCACAGAGCCCTGACCTCAACCCCATCGAACACATTTGGGATGACTTGGAACGCCAACTACGAGCCAGGCCTAATCGCCAACATCAGTGCCTGACCTCACTAACGCTCTTGTAGCTGAATGGAAGCAAGTCCCCGCAGCAATGTTCCAACATCTAGTGGAAAGCCTTCCCAGAAGAGTGGAGGCTGTTATAGCAGCAAAGGGGGACTAACTCCATATTAATGCCCATGATTTTGGAATGAGACGTTCAACGAGCAAGTGTCCACATACTTTTGGTAATGTAGTGTATGTATCTGCCTTCCCCTTTTGGTATTCCCTTCTCTCTCCTCCCTCAACTATTGTACAAACCTCCATCTCTCTTTATAAGTATATTGCTTCTACAGTTACACCCCTCCTTTCA